>NW_008588320.1:0-900 GCF_000691845.1 Merops nubicus
AGGTTTCTCAGGACTACAATACCACTTAGTTGTATCTGTGATTCATATGTCACAGAAAAATACCACCATATGCATTCTTCTAATTTCAAAGAAACACAAAATATTATGGGATAAAGACCCTGGGGACTTTGAACTCCCATATGACAGTGGGATACCACGGTTGTATCTGTGATTCATATGTCATAGAAAAATACCACCATATGCATTCTCCTAATTTCAAAGAAACACAAAATATTTTTGGATAAAGACCCTGGGGACTTCGAACTCCCATATGACAGTGGGATACCACTGACACCATTAAGTGTCAGGCATACAACTTGCCGTCAAAAATGCCAGTCCTAAGCCTCCAACAGACACAAGAAGTCCAAGGCATGACACTGATACACCATGGCTAACTGAGGTTTGGAACAGGAAGAGATATTGGGAAAATAGAAGTACAGCTTGAACAAATCATACTTTCCTCCAAACAGAGAGAAGCTCAGGTCCCCATGGCATCTTCTGTGAGAACAGTCAGCTGTAAAACCTAAAGTGCAAACATCTCTCTGATGCTGTGGTATCCCAGGAATGGGGATGTGCTGCACTTCGCCCCAACCACTAAGGAAGTGAAGAGTCTTTGAAGCCACCTTGAACATTTGGGTTCAGGGCAGAAGTTGAAGAAAAGCTGTTGTATCTTTGGCACAGTCCCATCTTAGCATCTTACAGTTTGATGCTATCCTCACTGCAAGGGAGTTATCATCCAATGGGTCCTGAGGAACATCTACCATTTCATCAACAGCTGGCCACCATACCAGCAAAAAGGGCTCCTTCAAGAAAGCCAGGCAATAGGCCACAACACTAGAAGACTCGAGAAATAGGAAAATTGTAATAATTATATAATATACCAATATTTTATATATTATT
>NW_008588321.1:0-9247 GCF_000691845.1 Merops nubicus
GAGCTGCTCCTCACACCCCCGGGGTATTTATGTGGGGTGAGGCTCAGCACTCCCTGTCTTGGCAGCGCTGGGGAGCCAGGAGACAGGTAAGGCAGGGCTGGTGGGGAGGTGTTCATGGGGTTTGGGGCCTGCCTGGGGCTCCCCAAGGTCACCCCTCACCTCAAGGTGGCTCCTTGAAGCCCTTCCAGGGATGGAGGGTGGCGGATGGGCTTGGAAATTGCTCTGTGCCTGGAGCCCTGGGGAGCAGTGAGGCTAAAAGGTACCTGCTGAGGGGCTGTGCTCACCCATCCCACACAGATGTGGATAGCACAGAGCTGGAGCTGTGTCTGCTGCCCTCCCCATCTGTGAGCTGGGGGCTGTCTGGGCTTTCTGAGGCCAAAGGTGACATCTCATGGTGTCAACCTGCATCTGCTGTGCCTTGGGGAAGAGCTGAAAGGCTTCAAATCCTCCCCTAAACGCTTCAAATCCTCCCCTAAACGCTTCAAATCCTTCCCTAACAGCTTCTTCCTAGCCCTGAGATGATGTTCTTGATAAGACTGTGGGTCTCTGATTGGTGACTGAGCAGCTTGGGGGCTGAAAATTCATTTCTGCTCGTTGTCTGCTGGGGACAAAAGCTGTGCCAGGGGGTCTGCAGGACCCCCTACAGGAGAGGTGGGTGGCTCTGCCCCCCAGCCACCTGACGTGCACCCTGGTCACCCCCACTGCCCTGGTTAAGCTCTACGTGCTTTGGTGGGCAGACAGATCACTGGGGCATCCCCTTCCTGTTGACAGTGCTGCAGGACCTGCCTGTAGCTATTTCACATGATGATTTGGTGTAGGCATGATAATAGTGTTAACGAAGGGGGTGGCCTGAGTGACAAGGTGACTTCTCTCTTGCTCAGGAGCACCGTGTCTCTGCAGACAGAGGCTGTGGCCATGCACAGCTCTGCCAGCTTGCTGGAGGGAGAGCTTGGCAAGGGAGCTTCGTGCTTCTCAGGACTAGCAGGGTTCTTAAATGTGGTCATGGCTACCTGAGACTGTACAGCAGTGAAGGACTTTAATTACTGAAGCTGGTTCTGCTGAAACTTCCAGATGCAAATGTGTGTTAAAGAGCAGCAAGCTGCTTGCTCTGCAAGTTACAGCTTCTGCCTGAAACTCCAGGGTTTGTCCTCGTGGAAAAACTGGTACATGGAAAGTACTGGAAAGCCCAGACGCCGTTTTAATTAAACTCCCTCCCCTCTTTCCTAAAGTATCTCCAAATTCAGGTAGCTTGGATAGTTTGTACACTCCCAAGGAGTTACTGCCCTAGTAGTGGCCACTGGCTGTGGTGCCTAATTTCCACTGGAAGTGTGGGAGAGGAAAACCTGCCTCCATCTGCAACAGTGGCTTTAATCTTGGAGGCTCCCTGATGCTGATGGCTTTTCCAGAAAGCTTAGATGGGCACCTCTGGCAGCAAATCCAAAACAAATGTCCTAAGGTCAAAGCTGAAAATCACCTGATCCTCCTTCTAAAACGAATTCTGCCCTGGGCAGAGCAGTTCCCTGCTGCCAGACACCCCGTGACCCAGTTCTGCATTCGTGGTAATTGGGGAATCAGTGGCAAATCTCGAGAAGAATGTAAATAAGTGACTGCACCACAAATTAACACCTCTGCCCTGATGAGCCCTCCCTGCTCATATCTAAAGCACTAACTGTTTTCCTAAATGATCATTAAGGCACTGCCAGTTAAGCTACTGAAACATGTTGGCTGTGGCTCAATCTGGGGGCAAAACTGAAGGGGCAAAAGCTTCCTGGGCAACAAGACCCCACCTCTCTGTCTTCAGAACAACATAACAGCAGGACAGAGCTCCGTGGGGCAGAGCTGCTTCCCACAGGGAGAGTAAAACCCTTAGAGAAGGTGAAGAACCAGCTCTGTGTATGCTGGGCATCATCAGAGCGACAGAAATCAAGGGGGGTGCTCACCCCAGCAGGTCCTTGCTCTCCTGCCAGGCCAGAAGGTCACAGTGGCTGTGACAGTCCAGCTGAGGGATGGGAAGGGGACAGCAGTGGCAGTTTTGGTGCCATGGCTCTTGCTCTTTCACTGCGTTCAGACTTGTGTCAGATTTGGCCGCAGTTGGCAGCGAAGCCAACTGTGCCAGGCTAGAAATGGGCACTGAAGGGTTTCATCTTTCTGAAACTACCTCTTTCAAGAGCTTTCTCCAGCGGTGACCTCACTCTTCTGATGGAGCAATGGTGTGAAATCATCAGCTCAGCACAGCCATGCAGCTGAAGCCGAGGGTGGTGCTGCCCCCGCTCTGCTGCTGGGGTGGTTCCCACGCGTGGGCTCTGCTGCTGGGGCTCCCCCCTGCAGCTGCCCTGGCAGAAGCTGTGCCCACCCTTCTCCAGAGGGTCCTGAAACAGCTGAGCCACGCCTGCCAAGCGCTGTGCTTCCCTGCAGTCTCTGGAGTGAAACGAGGTCTGCTCAGCGCTTTTGGTGGGCAGAGACTGGAAAGAGAAAATAAAAGCATCACAAATACTGGGGTTGCCACACAGGCTGATCCTTCCCACGCAGAGGAGAGCAAACCGTGTTCTAACATGACCCTGGCAGTGACAAATCTTGCTGCAGAGCTGCATCTGTAATTCAGATGGGCTGCTAATTCAGATGGCTGCTACTCAGAGCTTGATTCTCACCTTGCAATAGTTTTTACATCAAGCCAGGGGTTATTCCTGACTTAGCAGCTCGAGTCCTCTCCTCTTTTCTTTTTTCTGCAGTTATCCTTGTGCTAACAGTGACACCAAGGCCAGTAAGACACTCTGCAGGGTTTTTTCCCCACCTGCCTAGAAGGAAAATCACTGAGCAAAGGGGTTGTTTGTCATGGTGTGGAAATAGCTGTGCTTTGCCCTGTGACAGGACTCCAAACTGATTCAACCTGCTTGGTTTCCAAAAAGAAAAAAACAACAAACTTGCCCCAAAGCAGAGCAAGAGGAATAACCACTAACTGAGCAAACCCTGTGGACTTTGGGACTGAGATTGATGTTCCAGCCCTGCTTTTGTTTGGAGCAGTTTTCCAGAAGTTCTCCCAGGCTGACAAAGTTCAAGCTGTATTTCTGCTGTGGTGTTAAATTAGGCAGGCTCCTGGGCAGGGGGGTTACCAGAAAACCCCTGGCTCCAGGCTTCTCACTTGAGAGGCTGGAGATCCCAACTTCTATGATGACTTTTCTGCCTCCCTGCCTTGTTCAAATCTCATAATATGCTGACTAATTGCATGGTTAATGCAGCAATATTTGATATTGTGTGGAGTTACCTCCTGAGATGCCTCCTCAGCTCTGTCCATAGTCCAGGGCTGCCAAATGCTTGTTTCACTGCTTCCTCCCCAGCTCTCTGTTCCTGTTTCCACAGTAAAATAAAAACCTTACACAAAATAAAGAACACAAGAAACAAGACAATGGCCTCTGTCACAAATCAGATGGCAAATTGGGTTCTTTGGTAAAGTCACTGGCTCAGCCAATGAGCCTGGAGCAGTTCTTGGCTTGGGAATTCAGTTTATGAGGAACTTTGGTTTGAGGGTTTTCCACTGGAACGTGCAATGGCAGCTCTAAGAATAGGAATTAAAAAGGGAGAGAAAAGCAGATGCTGCACTGAAGAGCAAATATGCTGAAATCCCTCCTGGGCCTGACAAAGGCTGAGAAGTAATCCCGGATTTATCACATGATATTGAAGTGTCCAGATACCAACCTAGGCCTGTGCTGGGGAAACCGAGACATGGTCAAGATATTGCATCATTTTTACACTTTAACTTCTTGAATCCCACTATGTAATGAGAATATTTCTGGGCTTTGGTTTCACAGGAAGAGAGGAGAGATTTCCTGCCCTGCTCAGTGGGATGGGAACACAACTTCCAAGGTAGGCAGCCAGAATGCTGCCATCGATTTTTTGCACATCAGAAATCATGTCTCCTCACACCCTTGCAAACATCTTCACCCCATGTACCTTCACACCCCCAAATATCCTCACAGCCTTGCAAGAAAGATCCGTGATGCCACGCTAACGTTCCTAGGATGTGCTCAATGATGGAGCACAACTCCATCCTCTGCTTTCCACCAGTTTTGCTTTAATTCACTGGAGGAAAGCAAGTTGTACTCATGGTGTTACACTCATTTTGCCTTTCAGTTGCAGCTGAATTCAGGATGGCGTCAGAGAAGACCACAAAAAAAGAGCTGCTGAAGGCTGAGGAGCAGCAGCAGGCGGTAGGTGCCAGGGCAGCCCGTGCTCACACGTGCCCCAGCTGAGCCACCCACTGACAGACACACTGGTTAACCACCTTCTGGAGCCCCAGTGCCTCAGAACCAGGCTGGGAGTAGCAGAAAGATGAACTGCATGAAGCTGTGGCCAAATCTAAACTCAGCTAATGCAGAGCTGATTTTTTTTTTCCTGCTCAAGAGAAAGCTTCAGGGTTGGCTCAAGTAGTTACAGGTCCTGTTTCCACATCTGGGTTTGGTGCTGAAACCCAGCGTGACTCAATTTATGAACCCAGAGCTTGAAATTTTTAATCCTGACTTGCTGCTGACTTGCTAGCAGTCTTCAGATGAGTTCCTTCAACTCTTGAGTTTAAGGATGAGGAGATGGACTGGATGTCCCCTTAAGATATTTCTGGATAGACACGTCTTGTATTCACCCACCAGCTTGATGCTGGGTCCCTAATATCACATTTCTCTTGGGTTTTAGAGCGCTGTCAATCGGGTGTCCAGCTTGCCCTTGCTCAGCTCTGCATTCAACCTGGTCTCATCTGCCTACAACCACACCAAGGAGTCTCACCCTTGCCTCAGTGGTGTCTGCAACGTGGCCGAGACCGTGGCTGCCGTCGCAGTAGGTAGTGTGCTTGGTGGGGCACAGCCCATCCTGAACCAACTTGAGCCACAAAGTAAGTAACGAGGCTGGGAAGGCACAATGGAGACTATTGGACCTGCCAAATTGGAGGGGTTGTTCCCTTTTTAACAAGATACCCCACGCACACAAACCTCACTGCAGAACAAGGGGCTTGGGTTGGGTTTTTTGGCTTGCTTTCATGAGTGTATCCTGAATTGGCCATTGTAGGGTGAGAAACCCATGTCCAAACTGAAGAATAAATTAGTCCCTGTTGTCTTTTCTAGTTGCACTTGTAAATGAATATGCCTGTAAAGGACTGGATCAGCTGGAGGAGAACTTGCCTTTTCTTCACCAGCCAGCAGATAAGGTAATGTAAAGGAAGAGCCATGACTCGACCTCTTGCTTCATGGAACTGCCATGGCTACAGAAGAATATGGGGAAATAAACTTCAGCAGCTCTCTTTTGTCAGGGCAGTCCCTGGTACAGGCTAGAGGAGGCACTTTTACCTGATGAAAGCTGGAGAGATGCCTTCAGCAGGTGGAAGTGAACATATCCATATAAATACAGGTGTACTGACTTCCCCAGCTCTCCCCCAAGACTGCATGCAGGTTTAGCCATGGGGAAAAGCTACCTCAGGGGAAAAAAAACTATTTCAGAAAAAAAAAAAGTCTCTTTCTCTGCCTCTCCTTGTTGCAGGTAATCTCAGACACCAAGCAGCTAGTCTCCACCAAAGTCACATCTGCTATGGATGCTGCCTGTGAGGCAAAAGCAGCAATGGCTGATAAAGTAACTGAAGCTGTGGACCTCACTAAAAATGTTGTTGGGGACAGTGTCAAGATGACCAGGTCAATGGTTACCTCCACTGTTAACAGTGCTGTGGAGGCTGCTCAAGGTGCCAAGGACCTGGTCACTAACAAGGTGACCGAAGCCGTGGACCTCAGTAAACACATCGTGGAGGACAGCGTTGAGGTGACCAAGTCTGCAGTTGCCTCTACCATTGTCAGTGCTGTGGAAGCTGCCCAAGGTGCCAAGGACCTGGTCACTAACCAGGTGACCGAAGCCGTGGACCGCAGTAAACACATCGTGGAGGACAGTGTTGAACTGACCAAGTCTGCAGTTGCGTCTACCATTGTCAATGCTGTGGAGGCTGCTCAAGGTGCCAAGGACCTGGTCACTAACAAGGTGACAGAGGCAGTGGATCTCACCAAACACATTGTGGAGGACAGCGTTGAGATGACCAAGTCTGCAGTTGCTTCTACCATTGTCAATGCTGTGGAGGCTGCTCAAGGTGCCAAGGACCTGGTCACTAACAAGGTGACAGAGGCAGTGGATCTCACCAAACACATTGTGGAGGACAGCGTTGAGATGACCAAGTCTGCAGTTGCTTCTACTATTACTGCTGCTGTAGGGGCTGCCCAGGGTGCAAAGGATCTTGTGACCAACACAGTGACCGAAGCAGTGGACCTGACCAAAGGGGCTGTTCAAGATGGTGTTGAGAAGACCAAATCGATGGTCACTTCTACGGTCAGTACCGCTCTGGATGCTGCATATGGCACCATAACTAGCAAGATAAATACAGCCTTGGAGCAGAGCAGAGAGGCTATCCAGGAGGGTGTGGAGAAGACCAATTCAGTAGTGACCAACAGCATAAGCAAGGCAAAGGCAGTGAGCCAAGCAGTGGCAGGTGGTGTGGAATCTGTCCTGGGTATATCAGAAGATCTGGTGGATCAGTACCTCCCAATGACAGAGGAGGAGCTAGGTAAGAAAATATTCAGCTGGCAATTGTAAATGCAAATCCCTTCCCACGTGGCTGGAGAGCACCTGACACTGCAAGACTCATCTCCTGGAGCAGACGGGTAGCTCTGAACTCGTCACCAAGCTGGCTGGCTGTCAACACCAACTTGCCACATGGTATGGGACAGAGTCCAAGACCTGGTCCTTGCCCATCAGCCCCAAGGCAAATAAACACGTGGGTGCATGTTTCAACCTCTTTGTCAAGTCTGCTTATCCGAAGAGAACACGCTGAGCAGGGCCTGGCCTGCCTGTAACACCCCAGCAACTACAAACCTCTGCTGGTCACACAGCGAGCTCCAGCCTGGTTCCCACGGGTGATGCTCCCCCTGACAGCTGGGGGAGCGGAGCACAGCCGCCTCTCTGTTCTTGTCTCCTCCAGGTCAGCTGGCCACCAGTGTCGAGGGGTTTGGTGTGGCTTCTGTGGAGGAGCAGAGACAGCAGCAGAGCTACTTTGTGCGCCTGGGCTCCCTCTCCGGCAGGGTTCGGCTCCGAGCCCTCCAGCACTCCCTGCACAAGCTGCAGCTCGTGAAGCAAAGCACCCAGGATGCGCTCTCACGACTCCAAATGGCAATAAAACTGGTACCAACCTGCTCTTCCCTTTCTCCTCCTGTCTGTAGTCTTCCTGCCCTGCTACCCTGATGGAAGCTCTTCCTCCGTCCTGTGCCATCTTGCCTCTCATCTTGGACCCCTCCCCGGGAGGGAAGCACTTGTGCTTCTCTGCTTGTGTGCTTGCAGTACAGCTCTTCCTCTCGTTTTTCCCCATCAGATTGAATCTGTGAAAGAGGAGGTTGGCCAGAAGCTCTTGGATGGGCAGGAGAAGCTCCATCAGCTGTGGGTGGACTGGAGCCTGACCCAACCCAAAGGAAACCAAGTTAAAACTGCCTCCCAAGTAGAGGTATCCCTAGAAGGGCCTATTTAACCCGGCCTCGTGTGGCTGGTGTGCATCTCATCTGCTCCAGTAACTGAGCTCTGTCTCTTTCCCAGCAGGTAGAGTCACGGACTCTAGCTATGCTGCGGATCATCACCCAGCAGCTACAGCCTGTTTATGAGAACCTCAAAAACAGCATCCACGGCCTCCCCAGCAACATCCAGGAAGCAGTTTATCGGGCCACCCAAAATATCCACAAGCTCCATAGCTCTTTCTCCAGTGCTATGTCTTTCCAGGACCTCTCCAGCACCACCCTGACCCAGAGCCAGGCCTGTGTGACAGAAGCCCGGAGGTCTCTAGATGACCTGTTTGAGTATGTAACTCAGAACACCCCCCTAAACTGGCTCGTGGGTCCCTTCAAGGCGATAGCTAAGGTGTCACAGGACAGCAGAAAGCAGAAGACCAACAATATGGCAACTGATACAAAATCACCCGTGCTGGAAAAGGCTACACCAACACAGGAGGAGACCAAGACCCCCAAAAAACCAAAGGGAGCGGACAGGATCCCAAGGAAAAAGTGTGAAACGCTAGAGAAGCTGGAAGAGAAAGCAGAGAAAGACACAGAGGTGGACCTGGCTGCAAAGGAGATAAAAACTAACGCATCAGAGAAAGATCTCTGAAAAATTCCAGCTCTTCTAGCCAAGGCTCCCTGGCTAGAGCAGCACTTTACACCCTCTGTCCAACCACCAGACATGCCAGGAGTGTTTCCTGCTCTCTCCTGTCCCAGGCTGAGTTTACGGTAAGGTGCAGCTTGCAAGGAAACCTGATAACCAAGGTGGGGTCGCTCCATATCTCAATTTACTCATGCTGCCACACTGGAAGATGGGGACCTGTACTTCAGCTTTTTACATCAGCTCAGCTCTACATGAACGGCTAATGCTTCCTGAGACACGTCACGGGGGAGAAGTGGTCTCCACTTTTTAATGCCAGATTTGTTTTTAATTCATCCAAGCAGCAGAAGCCTCGAGAGGATGATGTGCTTGGCCTCTGATTTCATTTCCTTCTTTCTACAAGTTTAAAAATACCTGTTACAGGCAGGATTTCCCTTCTGCCTGCTGTGCTTCCGGGGAGGCTCAGCCCTGCAGCCCACCAGGGCCAGTGGAGGGTGAGAGGCTGCTTCTCAGAGATTTCTCATTATGAACCAGCCAAACGCTGCTTCTTTCATAGCTTAACCAGGTGGGATTTTCTTTTAAGCCAATTTGGAGTGGGATCATCTTTCCTAGTCGTATGAATTACTTCACAGATCATCTGTTTGTGTGGAACTCCACACACAAAACCTTTTGCAGCCGTTAAGAAGCCAGCACACGAGGCAGGTTTTGCCAGGAGTTTTGGCAAAAGGATCTTGGTATTAAAACAGGGGAGAGAGGTGCTGGTTATTTTCCCAGCAAACAATGCTTTGTAACCATTTCTAATGTAATTTAGGCCCTGGTGTAGTCCCTGTGCTATGGTTGGAATAAGGGCAAGCAGACTTCAGAATAAAGCCTAAGTTCAAAGAAATGTTTCTTGTGTCTTTCTAAAGCCCCAGTGTTGTGTTCCCCCAGAGCCCATGTTAATACAAAGCTTGCACTTAACAAATCCCTTCCCTGGAACTTGATGTTCCCTGATCTTGCTGGAGGTGAAAAATAAACGCTTTTAGCAGCTCCCATGTTCTGCCTCTGCCTGAAGCAATAAAGCAACTTCACACTTTAGTTCCTGGCATTC
>NW_008588322.1:0-12175 GCF_000691845.1 Merops nubicus
CGGGGGACGGCCGGACGGGGCCCGCGGCCAGGAACGTGCGGGCTGTGCGGAGCGCGCCGGGGCCGTGCTGTTCGTTCCGCCTTGTACCGCCGTGGAGGTGAACGGCGCGAGTTTTTAAAGCGTAATTATGGCCATAAACCCGCTATGGAAACATCTCTGCGGGCTGCAGAGTGAGCTCCGTGCGTGTAACAGGGCTGTTTCACAGCAGGAGGAGCACTCTCATGTTCAGGCTGGGCGGAAGATGGCAAAGGTGCTGATGGGAAAATTAGGAAGAAAGTGGGTGTTCAGCGGCCAGCAGTGAGGGCAAGTCCCCGTGCAGGGCTGGCTACTGAACTAAGCCTTCCCCCGGTGTAGCTGCTTCTTGCAGTGGTTCTGTGTAAGGTACTAAGACCTTTGTAACACGACAAGTTGGTTTTCTGTCTGATTTTCCAAGAAACTTACGCTGTGATAACCTATATCCATCTGTTCCCTTCTCCCACAAGAAACTTTTGAGCCGTTTGGGTAATATGGGAGGTGAGGAAGGGCAGAGAAGAGCGGAGGCAAAGAGATACTGTGTGAGAAACTCTGACTTCTTTAGTACCATTGCTCATAAAGTGTATGTCGCTTTGTTCCCTTTCCTTCAGACTGCCAATTCCCAAACTAGAAGATACAGTTAGAAGATACCTAAATGCCCAGAAACCACTTTTAAATGATGACCAATTCAGGTATGGACAAACGAGATATGCATAATGCAGTGTCACGTGCTGCTTCAAAGCCAAATGTTTCATGTGGAAAAACATGGCTTGAGACAGCATTTTGACTCTTTCTTTGATTGCTGTAGGAAAACTGAAGAACTTGCTCATCACTTTGAAAAGGGGATTGGCCGAGAGCTGCATGAGCAACTGGTTGCACAAGACAGTCAGAACAAGCATACCAGTTACATCACAGGTACGTTGGCCTGATCCTTATAGGAGCGGTGTGTAGATCAGCACGCTTGATAACAAACACCTCATAATGCTACAGATAAAATACAATGAAGATTAAGTTCCCTACTCCATAAATTTGGAATAACATGCTGTGAATACTGCCTGTGACTGTTTTGAGCAAATTTCAAGTCTCTGGTCAAAGAAGAATGCCCATTGCTAACTTTTATACACTAGAATTTTGGATAGGTGGATACTGAAGAAACGGTATTTTTTTCATGAGTTACTGTATTTAAGTTTACAGGGCTCATCTTTTTTATTCATTGCTGTCTAGTAATATTTAGGTTAATAGAGAAGCATAAATGGTAACTCCCTTAAGGAAACTAAATAATTTTCAAATAATTTCAAGTTATTTAGCATGAAAACTGCCCCTTGAGGGGATGGTCAGAGAATAAGACTAAGCTTTGGGAGGCAGAAGTGGTCAGTGCTCTGGATTTAAAACCCCCTAAAACTACAAAAGTATTCTTTTAAAGAGCAAAAGAAAACAAGAGACAGGAAGAGGAACATGAGAATAAAGAAAAGCGTGTGAAGAAGAGTCTACATATTTTTTATTATTTTTCCTTATTGTTTCTTCCACTGACCTCCAAATACAAGTGTCTGCTGATGAAAGTATTGAACAGATAGCAATAGATGTGGAAATACTCAAAGACCTACAGAAATTTGCATGCTGTCCAGCAAATGCACTTCTATCCTTGCTGTCTGTCAGGACTACTTGGAAGGGTGTTAGCTACCACAAATTCTGTAGGGTATACATGATTATTTCTCAACAGCTGCTTGTTCAGCTTGTTATCTTTTACTCTCCGTTCACGTCGAGCAACATGTTTGTGCATGAACTGTAGGGTGTTTGTTTAGTTATTCTTTTCTAGGCCTCATAAAAGACCTGTTCCACTTGAAATTGGTTTCTGAAAGTATGTGTAGTTGCCTCTACCCTGGACTTTCAAGTCCAAGGTTGAGAGGCTGTGTGATGATGACGGATGTGTTTTTAAAACTAGATGAATGCTTGTTACTCACCTGTGACAACCTGGAATTAAATTTGTAACTTGGGTCCTTGAGTTACCCAATGCTCTTGTACAGCCCAGCTAGAAGGTTCTACTGGGGACTGATCCAGCCTGGTTAATACATCAGCTGCCTTCAGGTGAAGTTAGTGTGCACATGTTCCTTGGTCTGTAACTGGTCAGTGTGCAATACCAGAGCAGAGTTTGAAGTTGAGAGTGATGGTGAAATAGAACCTACTTATAAAATCCCTGTCTGCCTATGCCCCCTGGATTTTCATGGACTTGTAGTCAGATGTAAAGGTGTGAGTAATTTTTAGAGCTATGAGTGATTCTGTTGGTTTTTGCAAGCATAAAGCCTTTGAGTCACATTCGTGCTTCTTGATGTGCTGGCGTGCTGTCCAAAAGATCTGCAGGTATCAAATGTAATTCTGCTTTCTGAGGTCTGGGAAGGATCTTTTCTGGGTCTGGAAGCATAACTGTGAGGTCCTCTCTAACCTTGTCTTTTTGCCAGCTTGAGAGACCGATGGTAATACAGCAGTGTCAAGAGCTGTGCCCTGTGCTCATCATTTTAGTGGTTAGAAAGAGGAAGGAGGTGGGAACGTGAGACAGCAAAGGTAGATGGAGGAATGCTGCCAGGAGTGAGGGCAACACTGGATCACAAATGAAGGTGTTTAGAGAAATGTGCCCTCATCGGCAGAAAGTTGCAGAAATTCGTTGCTTAGGAGTTGGTAAAGATATATTCTACTCCAAATGTGAGCTGTGCACCAAAATATGGTGTTGGGGACCTGCACAGTATGTCACAGGAGTTATGGCTTATCACTGAGCCATATAGAAAACATGGAAGTTGGCCCTCATCACTAATGACATTGACACTCTTGATACAGATTACTCCAAACACAGGATTTTCACAGTTAGCCAGCAGTTCCTTTCTTCATCATTGGAGGTTGGGAGAATCCCTGGGGGAATTATTGCATATGTTTTTCTTGTTTGTATGCACTTCAATAGCTGTTTAGTCATGATCACTGTTGGAGACTGATCCTCTGATCTGACTCAGTAAGCTGCTTCTGTGTTCTGACCTATTTCTCAACTCTCCATTTTCAGGTCCCTGGTTTGACATGTACCTAAAAGCACGTGAACCTGTTGTTTTGAATTTTAATCCATTTATGTCTTTTAATCCTGACCCCAAATCTGAATATAACGATCAGCTCATACGAGCTACGAACATGACTGTTTCTGCTGTACGTTTTATGAACACTTTCAGGGCTGGTCTTCTTGAACCAGAGGTTTTTCACCTCAATCCGGAAAAAAGTGACACTCAGATGTTTAAGAACATTATCCGATTTGTGCCTTCTTCACTCTCTTGGTTTGGTGCCTACATGGTCAATGCATACCCCCTGGATATGTCGCAGTACTTCAGGCTTTTCAATTCTACGCGGCTGCCGAAGCTCAACAGAGACGAGCTCTACACAGATGAAAAGGCAAAACATTTATTAGTACTGAGAAATGGGCATTTTTATGTGTTTGATGTTATTGATAGAGATGGAAATATGCTGAAACCTTCAGAAATACAAGCACACTTTAAATACATCCTTAATGACAACAGTCCAGCCCCAGCCTTCCCTCTTGGCTACCTCTCCAGTGAAAACCGAGATACATGGGCATTGCTGAGAAAGAATCTACTGGATAATGGCAACGAGGAAGCTCTTCAGAAAGTAGACTCTGCTGTGTTCTGTATAAGTTTAGATGATTTTCCCATTAAAGACTTTGTGCACCTGTCCCACACTATGTTGCATGGAGATGGTGCTAACCGCTGGTTTGACAAGTCCTTTACTCTTATCATAGCTAAGGATGGCACTGCAGGAATTAATTTTGAACATTCCTGGGGGGATGGCGTGGCTGTGCTCAGGTTCCAGAATGAGATTTTTAAAGACAGCACCACGGCACCAGCCATCAGCCCCCAGTCCCAGCCTGCTTCCATAGACTCTTCTAGAGCAGTGCAGAAACTCGAATTTAAGCTGAATGATGCCTTAAAAGCAGGAATTACCCAAGCCAAACAGAAATTTGATGCCACTGTAGAATCACTGTCTCTTAATCTGATTCAATTCCATGAAGGGGGCAAGGACCTTCTAAAGAAGAAGAAGGTAAGCCCAGATTCTGTGGCTCAGCTTGCCTTCCAGATGGCTTTCCTTCGACAGTACAATCAGACTGTTGCTACATATGAGTCTTGTAGTACAGCTGCTTTCAAACACGGTCGTACAGAAACTATACGTCCTGCTACTGTCCACACAAAGAAATGTTCAGAGGCTTTTGTCAGGGAACTGTCCAAACATAGCACAGAAGAGCTTCAGAAGCTGATATTGGAGTGCTCAAAATACCATGGCAAATTGACAAAAGAAGCTGCTATGGGTAAGTAGGAATATATCAAACTCCTGCTTTTGCACTAAAATGTCTGTTAAGGGTGCTGTAAACATCTGCTTCACAACTAAATTTAATTTTGATGGAGGTCTAATGTGAATGTAAACTTGGCAAAACCAGGAGCAGAAGGCTGCAGTTTAAAACGTATTCTTTATGACTCAATTCTTGATGGAGGAGAATGTCTCTGTGCTTCCCACTTCACTGTTAATGTGTTGAGAATTTTTTTATACTTTAGTTTTTGTCCTTTGAGCAGCTGGGCTATTTGAAGATTTGATAAATACTTAGTGCATGTTGTACTACCCAAGGCAACCAAGAACTTTGGCTTTGTGTCTGAGGAGTTACTGTCTTACCCCTGCAGGGAGTAGAGGCTTTAACAACTTCCAAATCAATCTGATCCTTTGGCTGTGCTACTCCTGGTATTTTTCTAAATGCTTGCTTTTCAATTATCCTTCCCAGAAGCATAACTTTGTATTATGTCAGTAAAATTGACTGTTGAACATTACCCCATAAGAGTCTAAAATTTCCCTCCTTTTGTTGATCCAAGAACCTTTTCCTCTTTAGATTCGTAAATTTTAGGAAAGCCTTTCTCTATTTTAAACAACTTTGGTATGTTCTGATAAATAGTTAATCAAAGAATGCTATGTATTATTAAAATTGCCTGCTAACGTTGCACTTTGTTTACTGCCATGATTCCTGGGAGGCTAGCAGTGAAATGGCAAAATTCCTGAAGAAGAATTCCCGCTAACACAAAAATAAACCCCAGCCCTCCTCTTTTAAAATAGTGTGATGTCAAAATAAGTGAGTTTACTTCCCACAAAAACCAGTTCTATGTCTAATACTTGTTATTTTATGTTAACAGGTCAAGGGTTTGACCGACACCTCTTTGGCTTGCGCTATTTAGCCTTATCCAAAGGTCTTGCAGTGCCTGACTTCTACCAAGACCAAGCCTACGCTCGGCTGAATCACAACATCATTTCTACGAGCACCTTGGCTAGCCCAGCAGTGCAGCTAGGGGGGTTTGGCCCCGTGGTGTCCGATGGCTTTGGAGTGGGGTATCAGGTACATGATGACTGGATAGGTTGTAATGTTTCCTCTTACCCAGCTAGGAATGGTAAAGAGTTCCTTCAGTGCATATACAAGTCACTAGAAGATATCTTTAACGTTTTAAAGGGCAAGAAAATTGGTAGTTAGATATAAAAGTGTTGGGACGTTTACAGTTTCAGTACTAAGTCCAGACTGTGTCTAACTGGCACACTAACCAGTGTTCAGCGTGGCTGAGACTGCTCAGCTTAATTGGCTTCATTTATCTCTATTGTACTTGAATACTGTTAGATTCACTGTGAAATTTGTATCTATTTTAAAGAAAAAAAGTACAGGGCTTAAATGCGTATTTCAGGAAATTCAGACATTCACAATCTCAAAATTAAGTAACAGATCTGTCTGTTCCAACAGATCCACATGTTCTTAAAACACATTATTTGAAATAAAAAGCATTGTGACCCATATAAACTCTGTTCTGACTGTTCAGACAGACTACAGTACTGTGATACCACTCTTAAACTGATTTTTAAAAAATATATGCAGTAATGTTGAATATGAAAGAGTGGTTACATTTGCACTCTTGCAGTAAGCTTGCTTACTAACTTGTCACACTTAATTTTCTCTTTAAACTTGAATTGATGGTATCAAAACTGATTGTGCCTCAACTGCATGAAGGATTTCCACTGTAACAGCTTTTTAAGAAACCAAAACTGAAGTGGGAGGATTTAAGTAACTCTCAATCACCAACTGTGTTGTTAAATTGACTTGAAAGGACTGTATTGTAATAAAGTTCTTTTATTGCCATGTCAAACTTAAAGTATGGGTATCCCCTTTATCAATAACTCTTCTTTCTTCTAAAGGCTGAAAATACTCCCAAAAGCATTCTGCAGTGTTGGCTTTCCCCTTCTGTACATGAAGTTTGTCCAGTGATCTGCTTTTGTTTTGCTACCTAAACCTGTGCTCTTGTGCCTTAAAAAAAAAGAAAAAAATCACTGAATTTTGTCTTTCAGGATTCTCTTTCCAAACTTCCTCTTACTGTGCACAAGTAACCTCAACAGAACAGTCTCCTGTTGTCTTTGTGTTCTGTCAGATTGAACTTTTGATGTTATTGATCACAGCCAATGCCAGACTCTCAGTGCCCAGAGCTGCAGCTTCAGTGTGTTGGGGCTTGTTGCAGAAATTCTGAGGACTAAGGCTTATCAGAACTTTTTGGAAGGTTGCAGTAGAGCTTGAGCACAGGCAGCAACAAAACCTAGCGATGCTGTGGATGGGAGATGGAATAGGTGCAGAGTTCCTTGTGTGCTGTTCACAGCTGGGACTCTGCCACCACAAAGCAGGTGACAGCAAGAAGGGAAGTGGCCGGTGACAGCCAAGAGGCCAGAGGTGCTCAGAGATGCTGGGATTACAACACAGATGCCCTTTGCACAAGATGTCTCTTTTTTTTCACAAAATTCATTACTCATTACATGTGTAACTTGAACTCCTCTACCTTATAAACCCTCTGGCCTTCCCCTCTTCCTTCTGGGAAGGCGAGTCTTTCTCTGGGAATAGCACTCTAGTATTTGCATCTAGAGCTCTGTTTAAAACTAATGAGTCTCATGTCTTTCAGCACAGCCCACCAGACAAGCAAATATATTAGCAGAACATAAAAGTCTGAGCATGTTGGTTGGATGTGACAGATAGATTGAGGCTCAGAAATCTACTTGTCATTACTCTTTGTTTGGGTATCTCAGCTTCCAGGTTCTCCTAGTGTCTTTCTTCTTTGTCCCAGTACATGTAGGCAATACTGTATGTATGAACTGCAAGAGCTAGGAAGAGGCAAGGCATACTTTAAATATGTAAGCCCAAAGGCTTATAAACTTCTCCTAGTCAGGGCTGTTTGCTCTGCAGCCTGTAATATGATGTCCAAGTTGTCAGCTGAAAAGCATTATTTTAAAACTTACTTTTAAACTTACCATTATTGTCCTTGCTTATTTAAACAAAGGAAGGTGATCATTTGGGAGGATGAAGGAAATAATTTATCAGGGAACAATAATGCGACAAAAGTCTTTGAATGAAATTCACTAGAGAACATTTTGGGGATATTTGTGTTGCTGTTTTTTTATCCTTAACTATGAGAACCACTGGCAAGATTGTGAGAGTCCTTGCCAAGAACTAGAAAGTGTCTACAACCAGAAGTGAGTGAGGTTTACTTAATGACATAGTGGAAAAGCTAACTGGATTTTCAGAAGGTTGTAGCAGCTATTGTGTGTCAGGAGCAGTCAAACTTAATATTCACAGTAAACTAACCTCAGTGTTTTACTTGAATTGGCAGAAAGCTACTGAAGATGCATCTTTTCCCTCAAGCAGTTAACTTTACTCCTTCACTCCTACTTGTAGCCATTTCCTGATGACAGGAGTAGTATCTTGTCTGCCTATGTTAGAGAATCAAGTGTGGGGACAGGCTGTTAAGACCTTTAAGGCTGTCAGTTGTCTGAGTAGTTACTGCTGATACAGTAAAGCTGCAGTGCACTGCAACCAAATATATTCCAAAAAAAAGATTACATCAAGAAAATGGCACAGTTCAGTCAAGTGTATATATTATTTTCAGTTTGTACAGAGGCCATCTCAAAGTGATTTTTAATATCAGTATTTTATTATGGCATGCTGGGGACAGTAAGTGCAATGTAGGTTTTCATTTCTGAAGTACAGCCATGGGAAAAGTAACTCCAAGGAAACTCTGTCTTTGATGGTCACAGCTGTTTCATCAATAAGCCTGTCAAGTTTTATTAGGGGTATGAACTTTAGCATTTTACAAATTTATGGGTAACTTCATAGATTCCAACAGATTCCTTTGTTTTTTCATCATAGTCATTCCAATCCTATAGGAGAAAAAGATTTCACAGTATTAGTCACAGATGCTAGAATGCAATCATGTCTAAAACACAGATTGGAATTCAAACTGAAACTAAGCTGTGCTCAAAATTTGGGTCTTAGATTTCTGTGGAAAGGACTGTGCAGTCACTAAGCTGAGCTCTGATATCTGAGAGCAGCAAGAGAAACTCAATGAGCTTTCAGTCTTTTTTATTCTAATAATGATTGTTTTTTTCACACGTAGTCCACAGGCTGTGGTGGACAAGGCAGCAGCCATGGCAGATGAAAGGATTATCTGTCATTTACAATACCCCAGTCAGGTGGGTAAGCAGACAAGCAGATCCCTGCCAAGTAGGATACCAGGGAACAAATTTGACCTTGAGATTCCTGCTCACGGCCAAGGAAGATTTGCAATGCTGGAGTTATTATCCTGAGCTTTGAAGGACAGTGTCTCTATATTATTTTTTAATATCTCTGGACACAGAAAAAAGTGCAGGCACCTTCCTAGAAAAAACAGGTCACTACTTTGAATAACCCCAGCCATTTAGTATTCCAGGTGTCTGCTCTCTGGATTCCTGAGTGACTTAGAAGAAAAATTGTGTTTCTTCCTTAGTCAGCTGCTAAGCTGTCAAATGTGTACTTCTAAAATGACACTGTTAGTAACACTGGTTATTCATAGTTGATTTAGTTTTTCTCTCCAGCCATGACCTTCCTGTGGCTCCATGAAAGGGCAAAACTAGTGTCTTGAATGTGCAGGGTGTGTATTCTGGATCACTGACTTAGGGAACAGAATCTAGACAATCAGATTTGCTAGGGGAACCAAGAGAACGTACCTTTTCTAACAAGTTGATGTCATTAAAGGGTGTGCCAGATTCTGCACCTTCAGCAGCAAACCCTGCCTGCAAACACATTTGCAGTAAGTTTTTAAGAGCAAGTTGTACCAAGAAAATAACACTGAAACATACTTAAAGTACCTCAACACAGACTTCAATTGTGTTTCTTTTAAATTAGGTAGAAAGAATGGTCAAGCTCTTCCTGGTTAAGGGTCCATATGAAGTCGTGACCCTCTTTGTGACTTGGGAAAACTGAGTCTAAGCAATCACAGAATAAAATGAGGGGAAAACTCTGATTTTCCTGCTGGAAAGGTATTTCCAAGTATTCTAGATAATGTTAAACCTGAGTTTCTAAGTTAATGTAGAAGCCAGCTACTAACAGCTTCACTTTGTGTTTGAAATCCATACAAGTATTATGTACAAAATAGCTTCAGTTACACTGCAAGAAAACACTAGAAAGCCAATGTGGAAGAGTGAATAGTTTTGGCTGAAATGCTGTCAGAATCCAAGACAGCCTCAAGAAGGAGCAGCTTGTATTTCATTTAGGTACAAAGGTGACTAACAAGCTTTATGTGAAAGGAGGATGAGCTGGCTGAAGGAACAGGTTATTATACCCAAACTATAATTTCAGAGGGGGGAGTTCTTTGATGTTGTTGCTGGGTTTAGAACTGAAGGGAAGGCACTAGGAAGGAAATAATAACCTGTCAGTGGAACATAGCACAAGAACAAGGTGTTCTATCTTTTTAATCTTCTGTAGGAACGGCTCTCTCATTTTAGGGTTCACAGTTATCAAGCTGTAAATTAAGTTTTATTTGCTTTAAAAGTAAACTTAAAAACCTGTCACTTCTGTAGCATAAAGGACAGTTTCTTGGCCATTTCTAGCTACAGAATTTTATTAAGTGGCTAAAAAGCCAAGGTAGCTTCTTCTTGATTTTCTGCAAGGGAGCTACACTGGCATTTTTGATAAAGAAATCCCCACTAGTGCTGGTCAGACATTTAACTGTGTAAGAATGTGTAAAGTAAGCCATGTGATTTTAAAATATTTTGAGTTTTGAATGGAAGGTTAAGCACATGGGAGTTAAACCCCAGAGTGTGGCAGATGTAGCAAGAGGAGAGCTATCTGGAAGGCAGAGCATGGATAACTGTCAGAAGCCCATCTCAGGGCAACTGCTAGGGGTGGAGAGGAAAATCAGCAGTACAGGACAGAACTGCAGCAGGGAACCAACACTAGAAAATAAAAGCAGCCCTGCTGCTGCCACCTGGAGACACTCAACAGCCCCCCAAGCAACGAGAAGCCATGTGACTGGAATTGGAAGCCTCTACCAGACACCCAGGAAGGGTCACGGTCTAGAGCTCTGGCGTCAGAGCAGAGACTCCTGATGTGCAAAGGGAGGGGGCCAGGCTGCGACTTGTCTGCCCTCAGCTGGCTGCCCAAGGACCAACAGCTGAACCATGAACACCCACACCAGGGAACCAAAAACGCCACCTGCCTTCACAGCACAGTGAACTGCCACACTTCTGTTCCCAGTGAAACGATTGGTTATGCTACAAAGCAAAGAATCTTAAGAAGATTTAAGAGAAATTTTATAAAGAAAGCTCCATTTTTCATTTAAAGCTTTCACTTGAGGACAAGAAGAGGAAAGAAGCTGAACTATCCACAAGTAAAACTAAAAATTATCACATTTGCAATAGATAGATCTACTTAAGCAAGTAGAAAGTAAGTAATTGGGGGAAAAAATTGTCTCTGCCATTATTAGAGCACACAAGTACCTAATCTGAATTTGTTGCTGCTGCTAGGTAGGAAGAGAGGGTTTCCATCAAAGAATCAAAGGATATTTTCTCTCCTTTCAGACTCAAATGATTTGTTTGAGAATACTATAATTTCAGTAAGTTATGAATGCATGAAGCCATTCTAAACTGACTTCAGGTACAGCTGAATTATGTCTATCAAAAAATACAAAGAAAATACAGTCATGCTATGGCCATATGCTATGGTTGGTGCTAATCAAAAGCCACATGTGAGGTTGTGGAGGCATCAGGCTGGCTTAGATCACAGCAAATCTAAAGCAGATTATAGGACTGTTTGGAACTTCAGAAGTCTATATATTTACTCATTTGGGCATCAGAAAATTCCCTTGAATATCTGCTCAGGGGTTCAGGTGTCCTCTCCAACACAGTGCACACCTGGAGAATATGAAATTCAAAGCTTTATTACAGCTGTGATGACTTTGTTCTGCAGATAAAAATAAAACTGACAGACAGGATGCAGAGATACAAACATCTACATTTTGGCTTCTCTTTCTTCAAGGGCAAGTTGCTAGGTCTGGCTGAAAAGTTTTTAAACAGCACTAAACAGATAACCATTCTGTTCCTCAGAAGATGGACTTCACTAATATGAAGAAATAAGTAAATAAAGACCTGCAGCACGCTGCAGTGGTGACTTTATTTATACCAAATTCTTTGCAGGATCAGCTTTTCTGGTCTGTTTCTTAGCACAGTGTCACAGTCTGAGGGGAGGATAAGACAGGTTTATATTTGTCACACCTAATCCGACTGGAATAATGGGCTAAATATAGTAGGGAGTTAGCTTGCATATAGCATGACCATGCACAAGCTAATGAATCACTGACAGCTGCCTGGGCCCTGAAGAAATCCCTTAACTCTGAACCTCGAGGTACGCTTTGCAACAGTCTCTAACTGCCATCTATCCTCAGTCTTTTTCTGGTCAAGTTTCAAGATGAGCAGTGCTGAGTCTCCTGTAAAGCAATTTGAATAGGACTCCAAGGCAGGTTTAATTTTTGATTTTACAGGCACAAAGAATACCACAGTTGTTAGTGTTAGTTGTTTGAGGGTGGGTTTTTTCTTTTTTTTTTTTTTTTTGAGTCAAATGAAGTGAAAGAAAGAACTGTGGAGAGGATGGAAAACTGGGGAGGTCTAGGACATTCCAGGAAGAGCAGTACCATTCCAAATAATAGTGTGTATTTTATCACTTCAGAGTCTCTAAGCAGTGCTCTTAAAAACTGAGGAACAAACCCTGAATCAGCACTTGCCTGTGGTTGGAAGTCAACTGGCTCCA
>NW_008588322.1:12206-13926 GCF_000691845.1 Merops nubicus
CATTCGAACTCCACTATGGTTTTGAACTTCTCACTGTCTTCAGCCTGTAATTGAGTCAGAACACTGTTAGTTTTCATTTGGTCTAGAAAGAGTGACAAGCAATAGTCTAGGAATTAATTGCTTTAAAGGCAGTACTATGAGCTCTCACATCCCAAGTGACAGCAAAGTCCTAGGGCTCATTTAATAGCTGGTAATTAACGAGAATTTCTTAGTCTGCCACAAGGAAGCCTTCAAAGGGAAACGAACGTGGGCATTATATAATCACTTCTCATTTGAGGGATACAATTTCATATTTTGCCTGTGAAATGTATCAGATTATTCTACACTTGAGACTGTGTGCAGGAGCCTACAAGAGAGGATTTTCTGTCAGGGGAGGGTATCAGCTTTTTATGCCCTTGAAAGAGGAATGGGATGATAAAGCAAAACCCTAACAATACTATTAATGCTTATTTACCTTTCACTTGTTACATAAAAGAAAAAAAAACAAACTTACATTGTAAGGTTTGATTGTCTGACTTAAAATCTCTGAAAAAAAACCAACCAGAAGTGTAAAAGTGAGTGGCTTTACATCTTCAGTTTTACTCAGTGCAAAGCAAGCACCAGTCTCTTTTGAAGAAATTTCTGTATACAAAGTTAAATTTCTAAGACCATACCAATGGAGTTCTCCCTGGAGCACAGCTTGCATTTCTGCACCATAGTGGCACTTCCTCTGCCTCCTTTCAGGGGAGCACTGTCCTAAAAACCATGATGACAGAGACATCATTTTTAACTGCAGTCTAGCTGAGCCACTGGAAAACTTTGCAAGGTTAAAGTGTTTTTTAACTTTTTTTTTTTTTTTAAATATTGCAACAAGAACACTTCTTTTAAACAACAGAGCTGTAATTCAGAAAGATTATCAAAGAATGTTTATGTTCTAGACTTAAAATAGTGAAGACTAGCTAGTTATGTCTTGTCTATTTAGGCACATTCCATTAATTCCTCAATATACATTCTTACCATTCAGTAGTATGCAGCAAAAGGGGATGATTATTCCTAAGAACAGAACCTCCTCTTATCTCTGATAAATTTTATCCTGCTTTTTAGGTTTTCAAATGCTAATTTAGCATGCCTAACTCACTTTGCATTACCTGAACTTCTCTAAAGTGTTTCCAGGAGCATCAGAGAAATATGCTACAGGCACAACCTTATTCTGGTATTACTCCAAAATTTGTTTTCAAATTATATTTTTACAGAAAGGAGGCTTTTCAAAGCAGACATAACTGTCATCAACAGCTACCATCCCAATAGCATTTCAATTAAAGCTCCAAATATGTATTTTTTTTAAAATATATGGAATATGACAGCATTTCCTGAATGCATATAGCAATTAAAATACTGTCTCATCTAAAGTGCAAGTGATCACAGGACTAATGTCTGTTATGCATAAGAGAGAGGTTTGTTTGCTCTTTCTGATGCAGGTTACAAGAGGGAAACGTACCATCAATCGCAGATACTGCCATTTTTCTGAAACTTCTCCACAGTTCGCACATTTCAGCTGAAAAATAAACATAGATCAGACGATTTAAAGCTGTCAGTAATCGGGGATTAAGCAGCTGAAGGAGCTGGCGTGAGCCCTCCGGATTCGCAGTCGCCGGCTGTGCCCGGGGTTCAGCGCACCGCAGAGGGTCCGTCCCCCTTCCCCGGAGCACCCTGGGCGGGGGACGCGGCCCCGGGCACGGCC
>NW_008588323.1:0-489 GCF_000691845.1 Merops nubicus
GAAATCTGGGGGGGACAGAGGGGACAACGAGGTGACACCAACCCCAGGGCCACCCCCACATCCCCCCAAGAGCTTCTCCTTCCCCACAGCTCCTCCACCTGCTGCCCCAGGGAGGGGGCAGAACCTCCCACAGCCCCACAGAAGCGTGGCCTCCTGGCCTCCTGGCCCCTCCCCGTGTCCCCTGGTGTCCCCTGGTGTCCCCTCACCGTTGTTGTGTCCCTCACACAGGAGCTGGAGCAGCCGGAAGAGGTCCTGGGTGAACTCATCGTCCGACATCACCTTCTCCCCTGGGGACAGGGACACGAGGGAGGGGACAAAGAGAAGGTCACAGGGGGACACACGTGGGTGGCCAAGGTCAGGCGGTGCCAGGCTGGCCACCAGGGGACATCCCGGGGTGGGGTGGGGGCATCTTGGGGTGAGGAGGACGTGCCAAGGTGGCATGGGTGGCGTGGGGACAGCCCCTGGTGGCATGGGGACATCCTGGGGTGG
>NW_008588324.1:0-3298 GCF_000691845.1 Merops nubicus
ATTATTATATTTTATATAAAATTCAAGTGGTCACAAGATTCTGTTATTTTTATTCGCCATAACTTTACACATGTTCATTCTCACTTCTGCCCAAACAGAACAGATTTCAAATATGCAATAGGTTTTATTTCTTCCATGTGGAAAGAGGAAAGTGAAAGCCTAGTAAGGTTAGATGTTACCAGAGAAAAAGGAAAAGGATCATAGAAGAACCCAAAATCAACTAAGCTCTGAAGCAGCAGGAGGAAAAGGTGGCAAGAGTCACAAGTGAGGGTATTATAAGCCAAACTGAAATGTCCACAGGAGTTAGAGAGTGACCCCAAGACTTTTATTGAAGCATTGTAGGAATGTGCTTTAGAATTACAATTTTTATATATCATGTCCTCAATTGTAAGGATTTTCAGAGCCAGAGCTAAGTTTGGAAAAACAGGAACTGAATACTACAGAAGATATTTGGCACTTCCTCTAAAATAATAATAGGGAGAAAGTACTCGATTTTAAGACAGCCTTTATCCTTGTTTTTTCTCTCTCCATTTCTGTCTTCATGGAGAACTTTGTTTTATCACATTTACCTGTTTTACAGAAGCAATATTCCAGTAGATAGGAGACATATAAGACTGCTTAGAATTGACACCTTAAGTCATTGAACAGAAGTTACTCAGAGAGACAAACTCTGCTAGTCTCTGAAAGAAGAATAGATGAACCAATGTTAAATTTTAGAGAAGAAACAAACAAACAAACAAACCAACAATTAGAGTTCAGTTTAAGTCAGAGTGTGTATTGTACTGCTTCCTGTTCAAGCTGAGCTAGTTCTTCTGTCCTTCCCAGGAAAAATGAAGAGAAGCACTTAAGTATCACTTTTCTCAAAAAAAAATTGACTTTTAATTTCCTGAAATAAGAGATTAAGCACTGATCTCTATTACACCCAGCCCTGGAAAATGTTTGGTTGTCTATACAATGAACTAACTTACATAATAAAATACGCTTCTAGCAAAAAACAGAGCTATTGCTTCTCCTTGGCCAAGTACTCAGAGACACACTTCCACACACTGGTGGACTGTACACAAAAAAAAAGGGTGGGAAGAATTAGTGTTTCTTATAAAGCAACTAGCACTGTCCAAGTCCTTCCTTAAAACAGCTTTAACTCTAAAGTCACATCCACTATCAGAGCAAAGGAAAAAGTTAGGGTTATACACCTGAAAAAAAGAATGGAAACCTTGTTATAAAACCTCTCTCAAGGGTGATTCACACTTTCCATTTTCAAAATTATCTGCTTATAAAAGAGATAATAAATATTTGATTGACTTTCCTCTTTGTCATCTTCAGTATCAAAAGCACTTAAGAATTTATACTACCGATAGTATCTTTCCACACTGTGAGATTGCTGACATGTCAGGAAAAAAAGGGAAAATTATTTACTGAAGCAAGTTTTGTAGCACACTAAAAATATAATATCTTTATGGTTTTAATTTGGGAATTTTTAATTTTGTATGACTTCATAATCTAGTTCCAATGTTTCTAATATCTACATAAATCTGGCACATATATTACTACAGAGATATTTGTATGATGCTATGGCCACTGCCTTGAGCATGTTAGCATCTAGACTATTACTAATTACAGTTTTAATGAGTATTTATTTCCCCCTTTTCCCTTACAGCAAGATGTCAGATAAATGGGTTTCTCCTTCCCTGTTGCAGTGCGCCTCCTGGAGACAGAGGTTTCTGTTGCCTCTTTGTCCCCAGACGTGGGCACACGTCCAGAATTTTCCACCTTTCCCAGGTTGTGGTTGGCTTAGCCACCACAAGACCAATCCCCTAACACCCATTGGACCCCTGACCTGTCGGTAACCCATCTCTGTACCCTTACAGGATAACGCCTTTGTAAACCCACCTACCAACCTGTTAAAAACCCCTGGCCCCAAGGCCACATGCTCTTTCGCTTCTCCCCTGGGGTGGCTGCTGTTTCAGGGCCTGCCTCAGGGGTTTTTGTTTGTTTTTTTCATGTTATTAAAACCTTTTATTTTGGAAGAAAGCGATTGTTGCCCATCCCTCCTTTACTCGCCACTGCCCTCCTCTTCGCTGACGACCACCCTGGAGGTAACACGGGGGTCCCGCTGGGGGTGTTTTCTTCCCGGGCAAAACCAGCGGGTTTAAAACCCCCTGCAAAATATATTTTTGCAAAGTTATACTTCCCTGCCTTTTCTCCTCTATGTACTGTTTATATTTTAAGTTAGAAGATAAAGGATAACATGGAATATACGCAGTGTTAGACATTTCCTGGTTTTCTCTTCATGGACAGAATATAAAAGTATGACTCTCTAAAGGCCAAGTGCAGAAGTAATCAGAAGCTTGAGAGGAAAAGTTTTTATTAACTTTATTAATATTATAAAAACTACATTTCTATTCTAAATGAGTTATTTTCCTCCTATTCTATCAGCCTTCCTTAATCAAAGGTACATTTATTTTCCTTTTTCAGCACTCGGCATGAAAGCTTTCTACACCTGCTCATCAGCTGGCATTTCTTGGCATTTCAGAAAATTGATCTCACCAGTTTGCATCACACAAGTATCTTGTCCCCTAGTGTGCAGCAAATACTTCCTCAGTCCTTTTACATAAGGTATAATACCTAAAAGGTAAATCTCATAAATTCACTTAAACCAAGGTTAATTTGCTGTTCACTGTGGAATACTAATATTAGAATATGTTTTACTCCTTCCACTGCAAGATGAAAAAAAAATTATTATCCCAGTTCAAATAAAAGATTTATGTATGATCTTCTGCATTTAAGAAGCAGTAGCTGAGCAGCTAACATGCAGATAAAGTATGTAAGAAATAACTCAAATTACAATAGGAAAATTTAAAATTTATTTCTACTTACATTTGCTAGCAAACAAAAATAACTCCTTAAAGTGTTCACCTGAATAGATGAAAACCAGAAGTTTCTCAGCTGTCATTTTGGTAAGGAGGATATAAGACATCAGAATATGCCAAAAAGGCATTGATACTTAGAAGTGGAAATTATTTGCATCAGGTAACTACAAATAAAAGCCTTTTAGTTGGAGAGCAAGAAAAATTCTTTACACAGGTGGGTAACTCATTTTTAGAAGTGCTAAGAAGATAAAGCTAGTTAGGACTTCTTTTACAGATTTACAGATTTATCCTGAATTTACAGAGTTTGAAAAAAGAACAAATATAGCAGGCAAGAGACTGAAAATAATTCTTGGTGAGACTTTAAAAAGCGGTTAGAATTTGTGAGCATTTGGTTCAGCTATCTGTTACATTAATTAATCTGCCAACAA
>NW_008588324.1:3535-27296 GCF_000691845.1 Merops nubicus
CCCGCTGAGATGGTTGTATGCTAAAAAAAAAAGCCTTTTTTTTTTTTTGTATTAAAAAAAGGAATAAACTAGGAAGAAATAACACTGATAAAATTTATTACTTACCAGTACAGATTGGTTTTATTTTCTTTGCTTTTTTTTTTTAAATGCTTGTATGTCAGAATCCTTTTTTTAATTTATTTAATTCCTCAAATATGAAGGAGTAACCAAGAGTTTTGGCAATGCCTTCTGGTTTACCTTAGCACTGTTATATAATGTACTATCCTTTTTATTGCCTAACCTTAACAGGATGAAAAATTTCTTTGCAATACATTTGTTTTAACTTCTTCCAAAGCTGATAGTTCTTTCCTTAAAATTGATGAAAATGCTCAGCTAAGCAAAGGAAAAAGTATTAGAGGAAAGGCATATTAATTAACGTGCAGAAATTTTTGGCTCATAAATTTCTAAAAAACAGGAAAGATTAATTAGAATTATTATCTAACCATATTAATCTCTGCAAGATGTTGCCATTTAAGACCTACTTCTTTTTCTTAAATGAAACTTTAACATATTTGGGTTTCAAAGCGTAATGAAGATGCTCACATATAAACATCTTGAATATTAAGAAAATAAAAGATTTAGTCCTTTTGTCAGTTTGTAATTGTCAGTAAAATGCATCTAATGCTACTCTCTCTAATTGCATGTTTTTAAGGTATTCTCCTGACTATTTTATTTTTAGTTTAAATAAATTTCAAAAAGTTCTTGGATTGTCATAACTGAAAAGTGAACTTGCATAAATGAAGCTAAAATCAACAAATGTTTCTATTTTCTCATAGAATCATAGAATCACCGTGGCTGGAAAGGATCTCCAGGATCATCAAGTCCAACCTTCCTCCTAATTTACCTAAACACTAAATTTTAGCCTCAAGTACCACATTTACTCGTTTCTTGAACACCTCCAGGGATGGTGACTCCACCATCTCCCTGGGCAGCCCCTTCCAGGGCCTGACCACTCTCTCAGGGGAGAAATTTTTCCTCATATCCAATCAAAACCTCCCCTGGCACAACTTGAGGCCATTTCCCCTCATCCTATCATCAGGAATTTGGGAGAAGAGCCCAACACCTTCACTCATAGGTGCAGGGCAGGTCGTTGCTGGTGACGTGTCTTTGCTACCAACTGTGATACTGTGGACAGGCTTAGGGAGCTGAGAGCCCACAGGGTTTTATGAAGGACACTGAAACAACTTCCCAGTTCCCTCAGCCAGTCCTCACAAGGCATGTTTTCCAGCCCTTCCACCAGCCTCGTTGCCCTTCTCTGGACCCTCTCCAGCATCTCCATGTCCTTCTTATCCTGTGGTGCCCAAAACTGGACACAGTGCTCAAGGTGTGGTCTCACCAGTGCCGGGTCCAGGGGCACGATCACCTCCCTACTCCTGCTGGACACACCATTTCTGATACAGACCAGGATGACATTGGCCATCTTGGCCACACTGCTCGCTCATGTTCAGTCAGCTATCAAACAGCACCCCTAGGTCCTTTTCCACCATTTTACATGTCCAAGATATTTTTAGCTAAACGAAAACTTTGATGATTTAACCACCTCTCATTATTCTAATTAATTTTTAACAGAAAATTAGGAATTAAAAAGGTAAAAAATATGCACATTTGTGTTAAGTACTAAATGCTTGTAAATTCTAGCCTTTGGCTGAATTATTGCGGTAGGCTTCCAAAGTTTAGTTTTGGTGTTTTGGTTTTTGCTTCCATTTGTTGAATCATGTCATTGTCTCAGTGGTTTCATTGATTTCACATTAAAATGATGAAAATTAATGCAACTAGATATTTCTGTGGGATATTTGGCACCTAACACCAGAGCTTTAACATGTTACCGTTTTCACATCTAAATTGCAGCTAGAGTGAATACATTTTTTACTTTCAGATATGAAGTAACATGAACACAGGCAAACCCTACTTATTTAAATTTCCAAAAGCCAGTGTCTTTGCTTCATTTACCTCCCTGAAAGGCCAGACTGCCTCAGAACCAACACTGTATATATTCCTGGCAATTACCATTTTCTTTCCACAAAATTAAGATACATTTACCTGCAAAATAAATGACAGGAAAGCTTGTTTGTTCTAATTAACATTTTAAAATGAAAGAAGAATTATTGACACACAGCATCATAAAATGACAGCTTCAGGAGGCTAACATAAAAATAATGAGGGGGAACAGAATGTGGTTAATAGCTGCTGCTTTCTTTTGGCAGATAGTTTCTACCCAAGGCAAAGCATCTAAAAACACTTTCTGTAAAAAATACAAACATCTGGCTTTCTGTATCAAGCAAGAATATATGCATCAGAGCTCAAGGAAAAAAATCTTCAAATGTTACTTACCAGAAACAATCATGAAAGCCTAACAATAAACTTCTCTCTTCCAGGGAGTCATGCACTGTGATAAGCTTAAAAAAAGTTTTAAAATGAGTAAGGTTTCATAAGTTTACAGGCCTTTCCTATAGTTTTCACTTTAAAAATCAAAGGCAAAAGCAATTGTTTCCCTATGAAGGTAAAACTATGGAATAAGTTAGATAAAATCCTGAGAACAAAGAAAAATAAATCATTTACTGAACACCTTAACTCAAATTCTGTGTATTTTTCACTGAGCCAAATTTAATCTTCTGGTATACAAACTTCAAACTATACAAACTAATGAGTTTTAAAATTAAAAATGTAAGCTGTATGCCAATGGTCATATAGGAATCTGACCCACTCACTACCTTGAAATCTGTTGTTCAGTGACAAAAACGTTTGCCAGAGGCTAGACATTACAGGATTTTGATATTTATTGAAAAACTATTAAGAATAGATTTGGCTTAAAAGTGTAACATATGAGAGGCTTCATAGCTAAAGGGATTAGTTACTGAATGACAAGAGGATCTCAGCTACTCATAACTTATTTATTCAAGACATAAAATCTTTAAAGAGGTCTCAGTGGAAATTATTTTTTTCTAGGTAGGAAAACAAAGCATGTTTCAAAGCTATTAAATTGTTTATGCACATCCTTTTGAGAAACTGGAATTAATAACCCAACTGTGGTTGCATCAGGTTCTAAAACACAAAGATTAGCTAAAGCACCACACCACCTCAAACACAGAAGCAGCATAGGAAATGTGTCTGCAACTCAACTGTAAAATAAATACCCCTAACTTAACCACTGATACTACTACAGTTATGGCAAAAATTCTTTAGCTATCCTTTTCAGTACCTCAGAATGTATCCATTGTCCACAAATTCTTTATTACATAAGTGACAGTGACTCTCATAACTATACCTGATAATTAGCCAGTAGGTCAAACAGAACAAATACTAAATAAAAAAATACTCAGGTTTCAATATATGTCTCTTACCAGGCACACATTTGGGATTCACTCCTGATCTCTGTTATGGCTTCCATAAGCTACACAAACACCATGCAGTTGCAACATTTACCCCTCCATCTTGCTCCGCTGAAAAAGTATTTAAAAGTTATTAGGCTGGTTCTTACAAAGGGAAGTAGCCAACACTCAGAAGAGTGTCACTGTTTAATTGTCATTTCTCTGGGAAACCAAAATAATCTTAAAAAGATCAGTTCCGGAATTTGTCTGCTGTTCTTGTCATTAGTAACAGAACTTGGAGATTTTTATTAAAAAATAAGAAAAACTGAAAAATTAACATTGGCCTATGAATCTTACTATAATTGACTAGCTTACTAAGTAACGAGTTTTGGGGGTTTTTTGAGTACAAAAAACCCCTCTGACTTTCCCTAGTGACCACTCTATCAACATGTTTTATACTACAATATCACATCTATAGTATGTAAAAATAAAGATGTTTAGCACAAAAGCCAATATAGAGAGCATGTTTTAATAATGAACTGCCAAAAATGACTAGAACTTAACATATTGTGACTAGTATGTGTTTGACACTCTTCAGAAACAAACAAAACAAGCAATTTCTGTGAAATGAATCCAGAGTGTGCTTGCATGTCACTAAACTAGATGGAGTTAAACATCAAACTACAACAATTCTACCTTTCTCCTTATTTTTCTGAAACAAAACAATTCCTGTACAAGACTACTGAGTAAAAAATAAAGATAGGGCTTATTCAGTTAAATAAAATACATAAGCTATTGTTAAAATAGCTTTCTTCTGCAGATGTCTAAACACTGTAGTGTGCATGGCTATGTAAAGTTGTTTTAATGACGAAACACCTCAAGTAGAGTGAATTAATATTTAGCTTTATTTTATTAGAAACATCATAAACCAGGAAAACTTACTTTTCATCATGCTGTATGAAATATTTTAAATTTTAAAAATCCAGGATGCAGAGTCTGTAGAGAATGTGGAGCCTTTGAATGCATTTTTCCAAAACTGAATAAACAACAGAGTAATAGCTATTGCTATTTCAGAAAGCTTAACACAGCATATACTTTTTAATGGCAGATTCTAATTTCTAAATTTCTCTCAGTAAAAAGTACTTTGAAACCATTTAAGTAGAAATAAATACTTCAGAACCTCTCCTCTTCCTTCCTAAGGATGCTGAAATGATGAAGTTTTCCTGGAGTCCCTCTGTCTTCAGTAAAGTTCTGCTAACTTGTCTTCTCACTCTATGCACCTGTGTAACAACATATAGTAATTCAGATTATTTAGTTCATTAGAAGTTGTTCTTTGTTAACCATAAAACATGATCTAAAGGTTTATTTTAAGTCCTTTTATAGAAATTAAATGAAACCTAACCTCAGCTGGTGGGAGGGATTGGGCTTTAGTAAGGGCACTTGCGTTTTGAGTCTTCGTTTGGAGATTGTAGAGAGATTAATCACTGCTAAGGTTTTAGAATACAGTAGGTCCCTGCTGGAAAAACTTTTGAAGTACACTCTGAAGCAATACAGAAAGGGTGTGTTATGGTTATTATGCCATGCACCCTACTAAACTTGAAGTTTATTCAAGGTGCTACTCCAACATGTGACATTTAACCATATTCTATTTCTATTTAGTATGTGATTCACCACCTTCAAAGGAAAATACATTCTCCTTAAGAACCCTCAGTGCTTTACTTGCTACAAATGTGGGATTCTCTTCATAATAGCCAGGCAATCAGAGCTGGCAGTACTAAAGCCAGTTAAACACAGTTATGTAGACAGGTGTTGCACAAACCTACTACCACAAAGTGGCACAACCCTCACTGGTACCAAACAAAAACTTGGATATAATCTTCCTAGAAGCATAACAGATGGCTTCAAATCAAACCCGAGGCTTTCCATCTTTATGTCATAGCTGCTGCAAACATATCTGTAGATACAATCATAAAAATGCTGTAATGTTGTTATAGATATAACAAGAGAAAGCAGGTTTTCATTCCTCCTCAGAACTACCAGAGCACATGCAGTGAAGTGCAGAGGTTGATACTGTGCACAGACTAATGAAGCATACAAAATATCTTTCCTCATGAGATCTTGAAAGCCTGAACAATGTTTAATCAATTATTATTTTCTTTGTGCCAATATGTTGCGTTTTCCTTTGTGCCAATGTGATGTATTTTACTAAAACATTTTATTATGCAGAAGAATTCTCATTTGAGATTCTCAAGTCAGACAAGGACTAGCTTCCGAGTTAGAGCAGATTGCTCATCCCCTTGCCCAGCTAAGATCTGAATATCTCCAGGGACGGGTGTTTCACCATATCCACTGGTAAACTGTTCCTGTGCTCAACCACCCTATCCACATTTCCACCCACACTAATGTCGAGTTAGATTTTTTCATTTATTGGAATGTTTGTTAACTGCCAATTGCCCTTCAGCTATGCACCTGCCAAAAAGGTCTGTTTCTTGTCTTTATAACTGCTCATTAGGAATTTGCAGACATCAGGAAGACATCCCCATGCTTAGCTTTCCCATCTGTATAATAACCAGATGCACCTTTCAGATTCCCCCTGTACACCACATGGTCCAGGTCTCTGACCAGTTTGGTGGTGCTCTGCTTGACTCTACTTATTTCGTTAATGCCCTTCTTGCACTGGAGTGCCCCAAGTGCACCGGTACCACACACACAGCCTCACAAGTGTGTGGTCACTATCATTCTCTGCTTTTTCCTGACTCTGGAACACTAAGCTCTACTCATTGTCCTTACTGTGTTAGTTTAGCTAACAGGCACAGCAAGGATATAACTTTTCCTTCTCTACTGTGCTCAACTATAGGTTTGCTAGAGTAATGGGTATGGAAAGCAAGTTTCTACACCTTGTCTGAAGGACTTTTTAAAATTTAATTTTAATTTATTGTCTTCCTTTGCTCTCCTCACCACAGACTGCTTCAAACTCTCCCTAGATATAGTACAGTACTTGCTCCATTGCAAGATCAAGTGGGTCTGTGACTTCTATGCATTTAGAAATCAGCAAATAAACAGAAGACTATTTTTTATGACTGAGTGTGATGCGGTGATCCCATCCACAACCTCTTTAGAACATGACAGATCATGAAGGATCAGGCTGCCAAGAAGGACAGTGAGGCATGACTCAGCCTAGTCAGTCTGTGACCCGGAAGTTCATATCTGAGTTTACAAATCCTGGTCAGATATAGTTAAGCAGTAAATGTTGTTCCTTCTTTAACTTTTCTTAAAAAATATTTTAAAGGAAGCATATCATTCCAATATAGACCACATTTTTTTTTTGAAACATGGAAGAAGACATACTGTTATACCATCCTGTTACAGGTGCTAACCTTGGTGCCTACCTACAGGAGTTAACCATGATAAAAACTTGTTTTTTCTATATCATGGGACAACCTGTGTTTGTATATGAATAAATATCATGTAACTTAGACAGAACACTTGAAGTGAGATAAAGAGTAAACAAACTATCTTATTCCTCTCAAAATTTTTTTTAAAAAGGCTCTTTTTCTTCTTAAAGTCTTCTCCAAAAAGAGAAAAAAAGAATTCTATAAATAAACTAGTGTCAAAAATTCATCATTACTTTCACTGTCTTAGGAAAAACTGTTGGCAATGGACTTACTGCTCCTCTACACATCATTCCTCTCATTAAGTTTCTTATGTAATTGCAGCACGTTCATAGTAATGGAAGCCCTCTGACAAGAAGCACATGGTACAGTATATAGAGGAAACTTCAGAAAACATAATGAAATGCCTAGTTTGCAGAATGAACTATGCAAGATGAATCTATTATATTTTTGCTGCCAAATGTATTCATAATCCCTTTTCCTAAAATATATATGAGACTTTCTATTCTAAACTCACTCCTACCTCCCTTCTATTTCCTGTTGCAGATCCAAGAATCAATAGTTTCCTGCATTTCAGTGTGACCAGGTTGTTTTATTGTCACATGCAGATCTATGGTCAATCGCAATTATGTTGACAGATGGTGCAAGCTGACTTCATGGTTGAGGAAGTGCTTGTTCGGATGTGCAATTGCAGGTAGGAACAAGTGCAGCTATTCTCTGTGCATGGAGTACTTCTTTTGGGTTATCTTCAACAGTTACTTCTTACCATGTTTAACTCATGCCCTAAATTACAGGGTAATTCTTCTATCTGTAGTCATAAGTAAATGATATGTCCTACGGTATCATCAATTTCCACGTTGATATTAAAGTCCCAGCTGCATCATTTGCTTTGTGATCTTTCATTTTGCACTAGACAATTCACGATTCAGAATTCATGCTCCTCTCAGGGATGTTCTAAGTAAAGCCAACTATTGTAGAGTATAGGAGAAATGATAAATTTTGAGAGAAAGAGGAATGGAAAGTTATTACTGAAATAGTGAAATGAAGACAACAGAAAAGCAGTTAACTTGAAAATAAAAATGCAACAAGTACATTTTTACTTTTTATTAAAACATGTCTGAAACCATATAGCTCTGAATGCTCAAATGTTACGTACTGTTTTACTTGGCTTTTTACTATTAAAAAGTTTTTTCATTAAAGAGAAAGAAATCAGACTCCAAAACATCAGCAGAGAATCTTGTTACATCAGAATAATTTTTCTACTGGCTTTATTTATAATTCTTACCTTCAGATGTACTTGCTCTTCTCTTTCAAGGGACATAAATAATTAAGGTTTAGTCTGTACAAGTCAGCATATGATGGCTGGAAGTTATTATTTCAATATTAATTTCTATTTTTCCAAGTGTTAAGGACTTAGAATCATTCAGCTATCCTATTTTTTGTTAGTTACACTTCCTTTGAGCACTTATTATGCAATTTACATTTCCATTAGTAACATGAAATTTGGAAGCAGCACAATTAAGATTCAAACTATACTGTGTTCAGTCACAGGTAGTTGATTCTGACTAACTAGTGGGCATTATTACTGTTTGGATTTATATTTTACTTAGATTTGGAAGTATAAGTTCATGTAATTTTCAAAGTCCTGTACTACTATGTACTCTATTGAAAAGAGAGAGAAATAAAATCTGAATTTTCGTGTAGTTTTAATGTGAAATCATATCTGATTCTCACAGATCAAACTTGTATATACTTGCAAATACTTGAAACTTGCAAATACTCAACAGTACTGAAATGAATTTTTTTTTTTTTTTTAAGAACAGGTAAAACCCAAGGAACAGAACATTTTACAGCAGAAACAACCAATGAGAAGTAATATTTTTTTTCTTAAAAAAAACCTCCAGACTTTAATTTTTCCAGAAACAGCCCAGAAAGGAAGTAGTCACTTTTCTTTCTGAAGTTAGGAAAAAAAAAAAAAATTAAAATTGTTTGGTGGAGTCCAAAGTCTGGATAGAAAACTGAATTTTCACCAGGTAAGTATTTCATGATGCATAGCTGTTTGTATTTCCTGCTGTATCAGGCCTGGCTGAGCTGGTTTCCCCGCTGCAGCCTCCTGGTGCAGAGCTGTTGTGTTGGGAGTCGGGAGGGTGCTGCTAACGCCCATGTTGTGAGCACCACGGGGCAGGGCTGGCACAGCACCAAGGCTCTTCCTAACCTTCCCCCGCAGTGGGATGGGGGGGCAGGAGCTTGGGGGCAACACAACCAAGACAGCTGACCCGAACCGGCCAAAGGGATATTCCATACTCTATGATGTCAGCTCAGCTATAAAGCTAGGAAAAAGGAGGGGGAAAGGGAGGAGCTCCTCCTTGGTCCTGTGGAGCAACCATTACACAATTTGGAGCCCTGCTTCCCAAGGAGGGGCCAAACATCTCCTGGGGATGGGAAGTAGAGAATAATTTCTTTCCCCCCTTTGCTTCCACGCATGACATTGCTTGGCTTTGCTTTCCATTAAACTGCCTTTGTTTGTACCCGCAAGGAGTGTGTCTCCATCTTCTTTTCCTTTCCCCTTTCACTTTGCAGAGGAGGGAGAGGAAAGGGGGAAGGTGATAGAGTGGCTAGGCAGGCATCTGGTGCTCATCTTGAGTCAGGGTTAACCCACCACACCTGCAAATAAAGGCAAATTGCACAGACTTTTCTAGTGACAGGAGACTGAGCCATCTGCATTTGCAGTTGAATATTGTATGTGAATAAGTGGTTGTTGTGGAAGAGTTGGTATCTAATAAACACATACTCTAGGCTACTGTGGAATAACTTCTTCATACCTGTACCATAATACTGCCTCTGCTGAATTTTTTTCACAGCACTTAATGAAGTCACTAAGTAAGTTTCTTTCTGCTCACTCATTTGGCCTGTAGACCAAAACACATATTAAATATATGACTATATAGAAGCATGGAAAAGGAGAGAAGAGGTTCTTCTGTTGTATTTTAAAGCTATGTGCCAAAGCTGGAATAAAGCATGCTTGCAAATTTCACGAGTGTTGATGACTTCAATGGTTGTACTGTAAGCAAAGTCTTTTTTTCTTTCAAGTCCTCTTAAACTGCCAACATATAATTTCTTTTACTACATACCGTGGAAGGTTTTGAAACCTAAAATTAAAGGTGTGGAGTTGTGTCAATTTAACAAGATATAATATATCATTAAAATGTTTCGGCATGAAATTTTGGTGCCATTACTGTCAGCAATATACCTCTTAACGTACAAAGCCACCACTACATTCTTTTAAACAAGGGCTCGTTATAAAAATCTATTTTTTAAAGGGGAAAAAAAAAAAAAAAGGAGATTTTCTCAGATCAGAATGTAATGTTTTTATTTTAAAAACATGCATTTTAAACTTCCAGGTCTACAAATAGAGAAACAGCAATTCCTGATTCAACAATTATATTAATATATGTCACAGCCACCATGACTTATTTATTTCAGTCTGATTGGAAAGCATCTTCTATTATTGTCCGTTGTTAGCTCTAATAACTCAGACCATGTAAAATAACCTACCTTTAATAGATAAAATAAAAAGGCTTAGACTCTTTACTTATATATTTTTACCTTTTTCATTTTCAACTCCCCACAGACTTACACATTCTGAAGAGTAAATTTGATTTCATCATCCCACCTGCACACTCTAGAAAGGTCTAGCCTGTACTTTTAATACAAAATACAAACATTTTGTGTGAATACTATTTTGCTATAAATTTCTAAAAAATTTTTGCCTCTAGAAGTTTAATTCCTCACAAAAACATCAGCTTTACTTATGTAATCAGTAGCACATCTGTTTACACTTCACTTCAAAGGTACTCGTTTTACCTGGAAATTAAATTAATCACATCTCCTTCTTGCCCTCTTCTTTTTTTCTTACTGCATGCACATCCATAGTCTAAATTGAAATCTTACCTTGTATTTCTACATTCCTGTTGCATACAATAATTATCTATTATATGAGTTAGCATCATGGGTTTATCTATCCACATTTAATTTTTACGGGCCAACACAAGTGTAGGAAATGTATGTTGATTGAAGAGCCCTGGTACAGCTCACCTGTACAGTGAAATGTCTCATGTATGAAGTTTTACATAAACCATAGTCTTTGAAATTAATTGGGGAAATTATCAACTTAGATTTTGTTTCTATTGTTTTCTGTGTCTTTACATGAGGAAAATTCTGGATACAGCTGCATTTAAGAGAGAGATATGAAGTAAAAGCAAGGATTCCCACTGTGTGAATGTGCATATTTATTTTGTGGCTTTATAATGACAGAGGATTAGAAAGGTGAAAAGTCTTCTTTTCGTCTTTTTTGATTTATTCTGTGTGGAAATTAATAAAAGATCACCACAAACGTATAATGAGTCCTTCAGAATTAAAGCAGATATGCAAGAAAAGTTTACACTATTTGCTTATCCAACATGGAATTAATTCAGTTTCTCCTCTCCACCCCTGTAAATATTGTACTGTTCTCAATATAATAGACTAAGTAAATCCTCACAGTCCTTGCACTGCAACCCTTTCAAATGCAAGTAACAAGTATAGAGTGATTACAATGTCAAACATAATTGTTATTGTAAACAACACTTCATTATAATCTGAAAGGAGTGTATTTTGGAAAACTGATTGAAGCACTATAAACTCTAGACATCAAGTTAAACATGAGTTTATCACCTTTCTGCATTAGAAATGCTCAATTTTTTCACAGCATAGTTTGTGTCTTGTGCAATCTTTTCATATCTAATTCTGTCCCTAGATTCCCATCCATGATTTCATGCTTTTATGTTCCATTTAAAATAGTTGATTACACTAAAACTGTGGTACATAAATAGCAAGAGTTAGAACAGAAAAGTGGACTTTAAAACAATTTCATGTTTATGTGTACCTTTTAAATGTTGGTTAATTTCTTCTTTTAGAAAAAAAAAAAAAAAAGTTTATATTCCAGTCCCATCACTAAAAGTTTGAACATTCATTTTTCAATTTAATATTATTAGGATAAGTAGGCCCATTGCAATATTCAAGATAAATAAATAAATAAATAAGCTATTAATCAGTTCAAGAAGACATAGGATAATTTAGGTTGCAGTCAGAAGCAATTTGTATCATCTTGTGAGTATTTTAGTACAATAGAATTTTAAATGGGCTATCCAAATGTCTGTGAATACTACAAGCTATTATCTGTCATCTGCAGTTATTCTGCTTAAAAAGATTATATTTATCCATACAGCAGAAACAATTCATTTTCTAACATCACAATAGTTATAGACTAAACCAGTTCAAAGGTTTTCACTGCCAGAAATGGGTGGGAAAAAAATACCCAGCTACATGCATTACTAGTGCAGAGGCCATAATTTTAACTCTGCACAAAGCTGGTGGCTCCCAGCTCTGATCAGGAGATGCTGTAACAAGGTGCCTTGCGTAGCAGCAAGCTGACACTAGCCACTGCTCAACAGAGTGCCAGGAATCACTCAGCACAGGCGTAAGACACCAATTTGGTGCTCTGAATGATCTGATTCACTGTGCTTTGTGAACTGCCTGCTTCTCGCTCTCTCATAGGCCCAGGACACTACAGATCATACGTTCCTACCTAAAGCTGACAGTCAGCCAGTACTATGAAGCAGGAGTGGCTGTGCTTTGTGTGGTAGCCAGGATCTGCTACAGGGATGAGTAATCAATAGTCAAGATGCATGAGGAAATTATCTCCTGCCTGTGCTCAACATGAATATTCAGGTTTATCAGACATCAAACATCTACTCCTGGCCATATTTTACCCATCCAAACCAAATAATACACATTTGAATTTGCTTCTACTGGCTTCCATCCCCACCTTCTTTCTTGTTCTGATGAAACTGAAAAGGAGGCTTGTACACAATGGAGATGCATCTTGGGGTGTTCCTGCAAGGATTTTATGGAGAACCTTCGACTACTTCCACTCAGTGCAATATGTGTACTCAGATCCAGAGGGCTACAGATCTGAGGCCTCCATATGAATGCCACTGGGGTAATGCTTCACAATATGCATGGAGCTGGACTTAATAAATCAGAAGCAGGCTAGAGAAAATACAGACAAAGATGCTGAGAGATGAAAGAGGAGAATGAGAATGGTATTTTCACGTAAGAATCATATGGGAAATAGAGACTGTAGATGGGCTTTTGTGGAGTCACTCCCATTTTTTTTTTTTCCACAGTGATATGACTTACAGAGTTAGATTTGTAAAGTGGCACTTGACTGGTTCTTTTACCATCCTTTAATTTCAAACTTAACAGTCTGTTGTGGGCACCAGTTTGTTGAGACCCAAGAAGGGTAAAACAGCACATACAGTTTTCCTTCATCACGTTATAGCAGTTCAGAAGGAACTGCAGACAGGCTTACTCATTCACTAAACTGACTGGAAAAGCACCTCAGCAGTAGTTTCCCTGTCCACTAGTCAAGGCAAAGCAAAGAGGAATGAATGCCCTTAAGGCTTGTTCAGGCATTTGCAGTTTGGCATCGCACAGCAACATGGAATTGGTAGAAATTTCAGTTTTTCCTGCCTGAAATGGCAGGATTGGTGACTCCTCAGTCTAGTGATGAGATGTCAAAAATTTTGGACTCCAGCCTGTATATCACCACAGACTTCAGAAACACGCTCTATGTCTCTAGCGTTGGAGCAGCACCCTAGAAAGTGCAGATTTAATCCACAGTAATTTATTTAGTGTAAATTTCTTGAATTTGAGATTATTTTGGTAAACAACCTCAGGATGCGCAGATTTCTATCTCTGATGAAATCAATGTGGTTGACAGAAATACCTATACATCAACAAATTGTGCAATTTACTTGTGTTTTATGAACAACACAACATTTTAGTGACAAAGTCAATTACTGAATAATCAAGAAGTCAATATTCCATCTTAATGACAGTTTTAGGCCTTGTAGAGAAGGATACGTGTGACATGGAGCTCAACAAAAATATGCCAGCTTGGTACTTTGCTTTGAGAGCTCACATACACAAAAAGTAAGCAAACAACTTGAATTCTTTTAGATCGTTTAAGATCCCTATTGCTAGCAGAATTACTTAAACGTACAGTTCTGTGATGAAGGAAAACTGCTGATAATATTTGTCACCGTATCGTTATTTCTACATTCAGAATGCAGTGAGATACTTAGTCACCTCTGGGACGTTAAAGGATTGTCTTGGGAGTTTTTATCAATCATAAACTGGCTACACTGTTACTTGTTTAGGGAACAGCTCAGTTTACTGTTGATGAATCAACATCTATTGCTTATTTAAACTGCACCTTTTCTGACCCATGAGTTCTTTTTCCTTAAAAGAACAATTTTGCTTAGGAAGGTGAAAGCAGCAAATGATTTTTATATATACTTTCTACTTGTGAAATGAAAATTATTTCACTTTTATCTTTAAGCTCCTTTTTATCCCAATGCATTGCATTTCCTTTTCTCTATGAAAAAAAATATTTATTCAATGATTTTACTCCACTAACTTTCTCACATTTCTGGAAAGGGAAACTCTCACTCTATCATGGCCAGTAACCTTGGATGAGCCCCAAGAAGTTGCTCTATATACTATGAATTACTCTAATTTTTACAAGTCATGTCACAGCTGAGTCATCTCAGACACCCACAGATCTTAAGAGCACTGAAATAGTCCTCAGTCACTATAAATTTAAAATCCCTGAAGTTAACCATCTTATTCATAATCCCTGCACTGTGAACTGTGTTATTTGTCAGAATGTAACACTTTTATCTTTAACCTTTTGTCTTATTCTACATTTATTTGGTTATTATCACTAGTTAAACTGATAGTATCATTTGTACTAATTTTATTTCTTAAAAATATCTTTAAAAAGAAATGGAAGGAGAAGTATTGAAAGGTCACTTCCACACTTTAAATGCCTCTAATCTGCAATTTACAGAAGACATATATGTTATTAATACTAGAAGATTAAAGTAATAAGTTAGTGGTCAGTGCTACATGAACAAAACACATGGTCAGTCTTTTCAAAAATATTTATATATTTCTTCTTTCTTCTGAGGTTTTCAGAATTTATATATCTCCTCCTTGCTGTATAAATGACTTGTTGGCTTTGCATAATCGGAAAAATTAAATTTTCATTTCTACGGAGAAAAGTCTGGCTTCTTCATCTCACTCCCTCCCACTGGGTGCTATACACATGTATAATATCCTTCTGAGCCTTCTCTTCTCCAGGCTGAACAGGCCCCTTTCTCTCAGGCCCTGTTCATATGAAAGACATTTCAGCTGGTTAATCCTCTTTCTGTCTCTGGTATGGACTTGCTCCAGAATGTCTATAAATCTCTCCTACTGGGGAGCCCAGTACAGAACTGGGGCCAGGTCCTCCTGGCCACAAAGGCACATTACTGGCTCAGAGTCTACTTGGGGTCCACTGGGATCCCCAAGTCCCCCTCTATAAGACAGTTTCCAGCTGTTTAGTTCCCAGTGTGTTCTAGTGTTTGGGCTTATTTCTCCACAGACCCAGGGCTTTGCATTTCTGTGTGTTGAACTTGATGAGAGTCCTCTAAATTCAGCTCTCCAGCCTTCCCAAATCCTACTGAGTGGCAGCACAATCATTTGGTGTGCCTTCCACTCCTGGTTTTGTGTCATCTGCAAACTTGCTGAGCCCATTTTCCAGGTCATTAATGATAACATTGAAGAGTACTAGCTCCATATAAAATGTGGAATAAACCATTAGACTCTTGCCTCAAAGTGAACTTTTGGGTTTTTAAGTTAGATATTAGGAAAAAGTTCTTCAATCTGAGGGTGACAGACCACTAGAATAGGTTGCTCAGACAGGTGGTGGAGGCCCTGTCCATGGGGACATTCAAGATCAGGCTGGATGAGGCTCTCAGTAGCTTGATCTAGTTGGAAATGTCCCTGCTTCTGGCAGGGGGGTTGGACTAAATGACCTTTGAAGGTCCCTTCTAGCCCAGATATTCTATGATTTTATGACTTCACGCCACTGATTATAACCCTCCTAAGCACAGCTGTTCAGCAAGTTTTCAAGTGAGCTTACCGTTCACTTATCTAACCTGTACGTTGTCAGCTTGTTTATGAGGATGCTGTGGGATACTGTGTCAAATGCCTTTACTAACGTCAAGGTAAGCAATATCCCTTGGTGTCCCTTCATCCACCAAGCTGATTGCCTGATTGTTAAGGGCCATTGTTGGTTAAACATGTTTTCCCCATTGCAAACCTGTGCTGACAACCCCTATACACATTCTTCTCCTTCCCATGTTTGGAAATGGTTTCCAAGATTAGTTGCTCCGTCAGTTGTTGCTATAGTAAACACACAGGAAACTCACACTACATCTCAAGAAATTTGTGATGAACCAGCAAGCGAATTTTCAGCAAGGTAATGTTTCCAGTCTGTGACATGCTACCAGCACATAATATCAAAAAGCTGTTTCTGGTATAAATAAAAATGAGAACAACATTTATAAGCAGACACTCTATCCAGACTTGAAAAGAATGTGAAATGAAATGCAACACAAGGAAACAGATATTAAATCAATTTTTAATGTATTGGCTTGTAAGTCCTGCTCTCCTTCACGACATTTATGAGCGTCCTGGTTTGGGTTAGAAGAAAACTAATTGTGTTCAGTGATTTTACTTTTTGCCAAATCTCTTCTAACTAACTACATTTTCTGAAGTTAATGGTGTATATTTGCAGACAGTGTCTGTTTCTATTTGTGATAATGCTTGGTGTTTAGAGTTACTACTACGGGTTGGTATGCAGATCGAGGTCACTTCTAAATCTTGTGTACCGTGCTGGGGGATGCAGAAAATAAAAGGTCATATCCATGGGGAGAAGAGGCCAGGACAGGTGATCCTAAACTGATCAACAAGGTATTCCATCCTGTATCCATCATATTTGGTATAAAGGTGACAGATCATGAGGGTCAAGCTGTCTCCTTCAATGACCAGGGTTTGAGAAGGGCTCTTTCTGTTCTGCCTTCAATCTTGATCTATGTGTTTATGAATCGAGTTCCAGAATCCAGTTCCTGTAGTGAGCTGGGAGGGAGGGGGAGGAAGGGTTGGGGTTGGGTTCAATACTGTTTTTTTATTTATTTGTATACATGTGATTTTATTGTTTTCATTAACACTTTTACTTTTCTAATTGATGTGTCCCTTATTCCCTTTCTCTTCCTCTTTGAAGGGGTAGAGGGGTTAACACAGAGCATCTGTTTTAGGACTGGGGGCAGCCCTGACCCTAAACGTTGACAATGCTCAAGTTAATAAATGAACTGAAACACATTTAAAGGATTCTCACATTTTTACAAAGCTTCACCTCCTGTGATCATACACAATTTCATTTCACCACATGAAAATGAAAAGCCCAGTGCAGTTTTCTGATGAACTTCAGAACAATGGACATTTTACGATAAATACACCTGAATATTCATTTGGAATTTCTCAGTAATTCATACATGTGCTTCCAATACCAACTTTGCTTCCTTTCTTAAAAATAAATATACAATTTTAAGTTTTAAGCTTTTCATATGACAGAATAAGCTGTCTATTATTGCTTCAGTATACATGGTTGAACTGAAATAAAAAGCTTGATTCATATTGAGGTGTGGTTGGATTTTAATTCAACTGGAGCTGTCTCATGTGAATGTAATTATCTTGATATTAGTTAAGCACAAGAGCAGGCTTCACAGAGCTGACATATTTTGTCAATACAATAACTGATATTAATAAATCTGACTAAATTTATCCAAAAAGTAATGACAGTGACATTACTGATTTTATGGGTGAAAAACATTGTATACTTTAGCTTTAAAGAAAAATTAAAGAACTTAACATCCTTGATAGATGTGCCAACAGTTTGACCAAGCAAAAATCTGCATAGTCTTTAAAGAGTCTGTTAAAAGCTTAGAGAGGGGGAAGAAAAAAAAAAAAAAAAAAAGGCAAAATTTTCTAGAATTCATTTATTTCTTTGTGATCTTTTCCTACAGATAGGAAACTAATTAACCTAGAAGTGGTATTGTTATTGTAGATTTGGAACCTGCAAAACAATGATGTCAGAAGATCTTTACAGTATTGTTTGTCTGAGTGTGTCTTTTCAGAGGTTTCTCTGGGTTAATGATCTGCTATAAGGACACAGAATATCTATGCAAATGACCAGCATAGCAATGCAGCCTTTTCAGGGATTCTATTCTGAGGTGTAATGAGAAACATATCACCACTAATAACAAACTGCTTTTGCTTGTCAATTACTTGCTCAAAGTAGAATTTCATAAGCTAGAGACCCCCAGGAAGTTAAAGAAGATTTTTTTAAAAAAAAATAAGATATATTAACCCAGTATAAACCAGTAATATATATGAAGCCATATAACCAAATAAATTCAGAGGTTGAGATAAGTTTTCCAAATAAAGCTGTTCTCTCTCCTAGCATCATCTGGGCCAAGGAATCAAAACCAAGGGCTTTTCAAGATTAGAAACCTTTTGTTCTGTATTGCCAGCTTTAAGAATATTTTTGCCTTAGCCACTCTAGCTTCAGTTAAATGTTGAGGATCAGGTAGATTGGAATGGGCCATTCATCAAGAAGAATGAGCCCTATTTTTTAAACAGGTGTAATAAGGGTTCCCCGAACAATAAAAATAATGAGCTGACTAATACTTATATTAAAACGGTTTTTGTCGTTTTAACTTTGATGTCAGGAGGCAAGCCACTACAAATCTAGAATTTATTTTGTTTTGGGATTTCTTTTGACATTCAATGAAGACTGCAAGACAGTATAGCTTGGTACACAGGAAGTGACCACTCAGAATCTGAATTCTACTAATATAAACAGAAATACTCTGCACTAATTAAATCCCTGAATAATCAGTGAAGCTTCCTGAAGAGTATGACACAGCTTAATGGGTAATATTCTGAGGGAAAAAGTAAACTTGAAGTTATGATGGCCTTTTAGGTTTTTTCTCCTTCACTCTTAATTGGTAATTAATAAAATAAATAAGATGTGAGATACAAGAGAAAACACAGAAAAATTAAACCAAAACCAATTTAATTTCAGGTGAGGCTGAAATCTAACATTTCCATTTTTACTATAAAAGAGAATATATTTAAATTTGCAAGGTATTGATATAAAGTGACCTTTGAAGGCACCACAAGTCCTTTCTAAAACTAAATTTAGTTGAGCCTTGAATCAGACTCCATTCTACCCAAAAAGAAACACAGTGAAGCATGAAAAGTATAATGTAGTTATAATGAAGTACAACTAATAGGAGTCTATTTGTATAACAAAAATAGAACAGAAATAGAATTGAAACTGGATAAAGTGACATGGAAAAAGCAGTATCCTACACCTCATTTCATGCACAAACTGCTCCATTCCCCTGCAAGGAGTGGGTTTTGGGTTGTTTTGTTTCCTTTAATGTCAGTGGTACACTTTTGCTACCCTCATGAAAAATCTGCTTGACGCTTGCCTAATGACAAGTCTATTTTTATATCACAGTTCACGCTTGGTTAGAAGTGGCTGACCTCCTAAAATAGGTGAGCTTTCTCTGCTGGATTTGCTCAAGCCTTTCATAAGACCTAATGCTAACCACCTTGCATAAATCCAGTGCATACAGTAAAACCAAGCATGTTTCACTCTTTCATAGCTTCTCTGTTTGCCTGGTCTGTGGACATAAAAATGTTTTGCTACAGAAGACCTGGGAGTTTTTCTCACAATACTAACAGCTGACTGAACTGAAGAATGCATGTAATTGTTTCTCATTTGCTTTGGACTAGAAGACGGGATTAAACTTTACAGTAGGGAATGTATTTTTCATGTACTCTCAGTTAGTTCAACCATTACCACCCTGGTTATGTGCAGCATGTGTAAAGGGAAAAGTAATATTCATTAAAGTGAGAGAAAGAGAAAGGAACAGTGGACGGCTTTCGGTTACGGTTATCATTTCCTCTCCTAATTCAAAAGACAGAAAACTAAAAGCTCTGGTCTGACTTGCAGATGCAGTCATTATGTTTACATCTGGAAATATATCATGAAGGTTTAAGTATTACTATTAGCTTGAAATAGTCAACACAAAAATACCTTTAAAGAAAATACAATAAAATATCTTGCTTTTTGCAGAAGCTGTAAAGTTATTAAATTAGTGAATTAAAAAAAAATGAGAACGAAGCTGGCTAAACAATGTTTGAATGACTGGATTAGACGCAAATCCACACCAAGTATTTGTGTGATTCTACACAAATAGCAAAAGCTTTTTGCTTCACAACAAGCAAGTTACTTGTACCACATTTCATGCATGTTGTCACTAAATGTATGGCTTCTTTTTCTGGAGATGGAATTTGTTCTCTTTTGAGAGCAAATGTGTTGATTCATTCACCTTTGCTAATGGAGTCATAAGGACTTGTGCTTAAAAAAATGAAAATATTTCACAATGTTGTGTTCTCTGATTACAAAAAAAAAAAAATCCAATTAAATAAAACAGGTGTTTGTGTTTCAAGTACAGATACAAATCAAGGAGAAAACTTCCAAACAGTTTGTGTTTGTGCTTCAGTTTTCTACTTGGCTACTGAAATCCTCATTTGCAATGTGGGGATTATATTATTCCCTGACATCACAAACTTTATTCATGACATGTCATAAAAATATTTTTTAAATTAATAATTATATCTTCAGTTAAGGTCAGAACACTGTACTTTAGTCCACCCTTTGAATCACAAGAGAAAGAGAAGACATTTTTTAACTGCACAGTAGGCATTGCATGTCTATAATGCAGCTCCCATAGAATATCAGAAAACGTATGCATCTTTTTTCCAGTACAACGCACTCTGGTGTGTGAACTGAAGTCTTAATCTCGTTATCATTCACAAATGTTGGGCTGTTGCACTGTAGGAAAATAGCCACAGGGTGAGGAAGGGCTTCAGGGCACATGACTTCTGAAACCATATGATGAAAAGACTGTACCATATCTTGGAGCTTAAAAATGATAGAGATTAATTAGATAGACAAAGATAACCTCTGCTTTTCTTAGCCACTGACTCTTAACAGCCCTTGGTGATATTCTTGAGTGCAATATCTATAATTAAAAAAGTGAATATAGAGGGACGTGCATTAGCTGACATCCTTCCTTTTATTTGTGTATCAGTTTTGGTTTTATGCTAGACTGTGTGATGATCCCCACTCTGCTTCCTCTGATGACAATGAGAGTCTTGAATTTGACTGTCGTGGGGTTTACACACCTAATCTGAAATTATCAAGCTATTTTAATGATTTCTTGGTCAGTGAGATCAAGTTTAAAGGCTCTCTTCTCAGTTTCTTATGTCTTACGCTAAGTGAAACAGGAATGGGATCTGGGCAGGTAATTACTTCTTTCCAAAGACCTGAGTCATTAAACTAAGTTTCTTCCATACTTAAGTGTACATACCTAGAAAAAAATACTTATTTCCTTGGAAAATTTGCACTAATATGCAGATGGTTTTATTAAAGAAAAGCAGCCATGCTTCAAATGGTAGATGTTACTAAATATTATCCACCTGTAAATAAAGCTTTCATTAAGAAATAACAGTGTAAAGAACTCTCATATTCAGTACCATATACAATGCATACAGTTATTCAACCTGCCTCCTGCAACAAAGTCCACATAGGTCTGAAAGATTTACACGACCAACATGACACTGAAAACTCCTTGGTGCAAAGACTTCAGCACTTCAATCTTGAGTGTTAAGAGATCCTGTGTACCTGGAAGCTGCATTGCCCTCTAGCAGATGTAATAGGTATAAGATGTAAAGATGAAAGATTTTGACGTGTGTATTTGCAGCACTGTAGATGGCTTAGTTCCCCCTTCCCTGTTTTCCTTCCACCTCACTGCTGCTGGCTCTTCAATTTTCTTCCATCCTAGTACTGATGGGTTTTTAGTGAGGCAGTACTTGCGGGACAATCTCTCTGACATATGCAACTTTAGGCAAATTTCAGTTTGACCTCTCTCTGAAGGTCAGGGAGAAGTAGCAGGTGGACATCTGCTTCCCTTTGCTGTGGCTGAAGTGCACAGTGACCACGGAAGACAATGGCAGTCAGGACAGTCTCAGCTAACACCAGAGCAGGGCTATACAGTGCTTGGATTGGATTGGATTGGATTGGCCAAGATGTAAGAGCACTGACTTGCATAATGACCCAAATTTAAAGGTGAAGAGCTGGAAGTATATCCTGTAAGCAAGGGTCTTAATAGTCTCACTGTATACACACATGTTCTTTCAAATGACATATTCAATCAGACTGAAGAGCAAGTGATACCTGAAATACCTGTAGAAATGAAGAAAGGGGAAAAAAAAAAAGAGAGATTTTCTCTCAAGAAAGAGAAATAACTAGCACAATTATACCTCCTGTAGAAATAGCTTCAGAAAGAAGGCAAGACAGAGATCAAATCTTGGTGCATGTAAGATTCTTTCATATGCTATTTACACAAGTATTTGCTTGCTGCTGCTGGTTCTGTTTGTTACTATCACACAGAAAAGTCAAAATCAGAACTGTAGTGGCAACAGCTTCAATCATACTCAAAATTAGAGTTTAAATAAATATTGGTGTTTTGGTAGTAAAGTTTATTTGACACATAATATGCGTCCTTCTCTTAGTCATATCATACTAACATGAAACACCACTTGCAAGTCCTTTCTTTGTTTAACTGCATATAATGGTGGATGGTTAGAATTAGGGTTTGGTTTCTTTTGGTTGATTTTGATTTTTTGTTGTTGTTGTTGCTGCTATTTGTTTTTGTTTGGTTGGGTTTGTTTTTTTTTTGAAAGAGGGTGGACAGAGTTTATTCATGAGGAGAAGAGCATCTTCAGTCGCAGGTTTCCCCAGCTGTTGAAGAGGGCTTTAAACTAAAGTTGCTGGGGGGGGCCAGGGGGGTTGACCTCTGCCAGCAATAGATGCCCATAGCCTGGAAGGGTATCACACATCATCAAGTGAGCACCTAAGGAACAGCACAAAGGAATTCTAACCACTGCAATCAGTAAATCAGCTTCACTGGGAGCCCAGCTTAAATTCCTCTGTGTGCAAGTGCACACAACATGAGGAATAAACAAGAAGAGTCAGAGATGTGTGCATGCCTGCAAGGCTATGATCTTGTTGGCATCATAGAGACATGGTGGGATGGCTCCTATGACTGGAGTGTTGGAATGGAAGGATATAGGCTTTCTAGGAAGGACAGGCAGGATAGGCAGGGCAGAATGATTAGTAGGGGGTGTTACCTTCTATGTCCTTGACTAGCAGGAGTGTATGGAACTCTGACAGGAGATGGGTAAGTAGCTGACCAAGACCTTATGGGTCAGGATTAAACAGAGGGAAGGGATAGGATACATTATAGTGAGTTGGAGCATGAAGAACAGGTGGATGAAACCGTCTATAGACAGATAGGAGGAGCCTCACATTCACAAGCCCTCAGCCTCAGGGGGGACTTCAACCACCCCAGTATCTGTCAGAGGGACAACACAGCAGGACACAAACAGTCCAGGAGGTTCCTGGAATGCATTGATAACAATTTCCTTCTCCAAGTGGTAGAGGAACTAACGGGAAAAGGTGCTATGCTGGATCTTGTTCTCACCAACAAGGAGGGGCTGGTGGAAAGGACAGCCTTGGCTGCAGTAACCACAAAATGGTGGAATTCAAAATCCTCAAAGCAACAAGGAGGGTGTACATCAAGCTTACTAACCTGGACTTCAGGAGAGAAGACTGTGACCTCTTAAAGGATCTGTTTGGTAGACTATCATGGGATAAAGCTCTCGAAGGGAGAGTGGCCCAAGAAACCTGGTAAATACTCGGAGATCACCTCCTCTAAGCTCTGGAATAACGCGTCCTAGCAAAGAGGAAGTCAGGGAAAAAAGTCAGGAGGCCTTTGTCAATGAACAAGGAGTTCCTGGACCATCTCAAACACAAAAAGGAAGACGTCATAGGGTGCAAGCAAGGACAAAACCTTCAACGCTGTCCCCAATGACATCCTGGTCTCCAAACTG
>NW_008588325.1:0-13751 GCF_000691845.1 Merops nubicus
CGTAAGCCCAGAATACATTCTTCTAGTCCTTCCCTTATCTCATGTAACTCAGGTTCAATTCTATCACAGCATTCAGTGCTCGTAGTTTAAACTAGAGTTGATGTTTGCTGTTGGTAAGGGGGCCAACACTGATTCTTGAAACTGATGGATAAAACCCAGAGAGCAGTAGTACACTTTTCAAGCTCCTTTATGAGTGAATTGGTAAAACATCCATGGAATAGTCACATTCTGAAAGAAGCATTCTTACAGATATTGAATACTGAAGTGTAGGTTTGTGGTGGTATGTTTTGTTTGGTTTGGTTTTGGTTTTTTTTTTGTGTTCTTTTTTGTTTGTTGGTTGGTTGGGGTTTTTTTTGTTTGTTTTGTGTGTTTGTTGGTTGTTTTTTTTGTTGTGCTTGTTTGTTTGTTTGTTTTGGTGGCATAAAGGCAACATTCAGTCCTTTACAGGTTTTATGATACTTTTTTACCTTTTGTACTCAGATCAAAAGGTTATTAATTCACTTTTGTCAAAGTGAACTTCCATCTTTCAGATAGTAACAGCTACATGTTTTTTGATTCCCTGACACTAGCAGCTAGGTTAGTTTCCATTTTGTATCTGTACTGCATTTAAATTTTTCTAGTGCCTGCATACATCTTAACTACAAATATATTTATTTTTCACAAGAGACTTTTTAAAGAGGATGTATGTAATGGAAAGGAAAGAACATTGGTCTGTTTTAACTCTCTGTGAAACAGTGGCACCAGCTTACCTTTAAATCTTCAGTCCATACTAAGATTTTGGAAAACCTTAGGAAACTCCATGTGGCCTTCTGTGTTTCCACAAAATCAGATTACTAAAGTCACAGTTTAGAAGTTCCTACAGTAACAAAAAAGATGAGAAAACCCAAGAGGGCAGCTTTCTGACATTATAAGTCACAGACTCTAAAAAATTATATGCTGAGATTTTTATTTCTCACAAACCAAGTTTATGTCAAGGTTATGTTTATGTACTTCCCTGTCAATTAACATAAACAATAGTTTGGAGCACCATTGAAAAAGAGACACAAGTCTATTCTGCATGATAGAAGGAGAAACTGAAAGAAAAATTATTAAAAGAACCAAAATTTCATATTTTCTTGGCCATATTAGTAGGATGAGACCATTTCTCATAACATTTTGAAAGAATACCATCTGCGTGAGGGTGGCAAATAAAGATCCTTGCAGGACATGCATTTCATCTTCACCAGTTCAACACTTGCTGTATTGTCTTGGCAGAGGTATCGTTGGGTAGGGCCCCAGGTGGAACTCGGGAGACCTGAATTCCAGCTCTTGATCTTCTTATATGAAGACCCTAATGTACTAATAATAAAAACAGTTTTCTATTTTGCCACTTCAAACTGTTAAATATGTTGATAAGTAAAAACATTTTGAAGTACCCACAGTAATGTCAGAATTATGTGAAGATGAAGCAAGAAGAAATGAAGAAATACTTAGTGACACTATTTAAGAATTTATTAGGGGATTAAGGCGCACCCAATTTGTGGTGAAGACTTGCACTTTTCTTAGAGTTTTCCAGAGCAACCAGTGTATCATTCTTACTGCATGACCAACTCGGTTATTCTCCATGATTCTTTCCTTTCAAACATCACAGTTACATGGGCACTGAGATTATGTCATGATTCCCTAAAAATGTTATTACTAGTCTGTACAGTCCAACAGGTGCAGCCCAGAAGGAATATCACACCAGAGCAAAGCCCAGTGCTACACAGTGTGAGAAATATCCATCATCAAATGTAATAAAAGCTAACTCATGGGTGCAGCTCACTTCATCTGGATTAAATAAGTTTTATCAAAGTTTTAAAAAATCAAAAAAGGGAGAGTTGAGTCTTGTTTCTGTTTACAGTTCCTGCTGCTGTCTAAATTCCTGTACCACAGACTTCTATGTGGAGTTAAAGAAAGATTATTAATGAGGAACATAAAAAAGTTCATACCTTAAAATTTCCCAATTATGAGGAACTATTCACAGAACCTAAACACAGGCTCCTAACTGAAGTTTACATTTGGGCCATTTTACACTTAATCCGGAAGTCTATTTTTTTTAACCTCACATCCTATCAATTGTATTTTTCTCACACCAATAACTCTGGTTCAGCTGCACTGAATTGCACCATAACCAGCTGACATTCACACTGGTGTGAAATTGGAATCGCGTCCTCTAAGACTTTCCTGCAAAAAAAAAAATAAAAGAAAAAAGAAAAAAGATTCCCAAACAATGCAAATCTCTATGATCAGACCATGCTATTTCATTAGAACAAGCAGGGTTCAGAAAAATCCTTAGCTGAGGATATGTTACTGATTTAAGGTACGTTACGTCCTAAATGAGATTTGCATATGACGTCTGGGCAGAATTTTGGACCGGGAACTTAATTTTTCCAGTTCAGAATTGCATCAAATTAGACTACTGTGTTTCCTTGTCACCTACTTTGTGTGTTTTACACAGAGATAGCTGGGAAAAAAAAAACCAAACAACCAAACAATCATCCAACAACCACCAAACCCAAAGAAGGTATAAAAAAAAATCAGTCATAATGCTCTCAGGCCAAATGACCTAGACCTTTCAGTAATGAGGTCTCTGTGACCTTTTGGAAGGGTGCTGCTGTCTCCCCCATAACAAATCATCTATAACTTTTCAATTTTTGTACTTGAGGTTTCCAAGGACTTTCAATATTTTTAGGGCCAGACTGAAAGGGAAAAGCACTACAGTAACTTCAGAGCTGCAGTAAACCTTAGCTCAAGAAATGGCACAGTGGGATTCAGTTTCTCAATTTCTAGAAAAGAATAGGGAAGACTGAGCTGTATATATATCAAAGTTGTTACTCATTCTGATAAAGAAGCAAGAATCAGTGTGATGTTGAGTCAGAACCTGGTCTGAATAGCAGTTTTAAATAGAAGGCATTTTAGCTTGAAAACACCAAAAAAAAAATAAGAAAGAAAATACACATAATGATAAAAGCAGCTTAGTAGGTCTGAAAAGGTCGTATATTTTTGCCTTTAAAAATCCAGAACAGTAATCCAGAACAGTGTAATAATAAGAGTGGGTTTTTTTTACAGAGTCAATGCCCCATGTTTAGAATATGGTTAGTATTCTCTGATCCACTGTTTCATAATTACCTCAGAATTACACAACACCATACACATGTGCCATTTATACTTACACATTTTGTTTGCAACCAGAACAGCTGCAGACTGAAAATTTTAAACAGAGGCTTATAGGATCCTCAAATCCAGCATGGTAGACATTGGGGCAGAAAGAAACACAACAAAACAGTTCAAGCCATGAATTTATTTGTCCTTACTTGAGACTTGTTCTTACAGAAGGAACAGTAGGCCAGAAGAGAGGGATGAAGCCTCCAAACTGGAGATCTTCCCGTGCAGGCAGGCAACTTTGTCATTAATTAATTCCTTCTCTTGCTGCAATATGCAATGTAAATTGTCACATTATCCTGAGTAAAGTTTTAACTGACAAGTGAAAGATCCTTCTATTGCTAAACCCAGTGTTTTGCTGTTTTCATTTAGCTTTGGTTCAAAGGCCAAAGATAAACATTTTGCCTTTTCATGACCCAGTTACCTGGCAGTTTTGAAAGGCTGTACTCGTGAAAGCTCTGGTTACATTACTGGAAATATCCTGCACAGGTTTCTGTAGGAAAATCTTCTGTATCTCATCTCTCCATTCTGGGAACTTTTTGACATGCAAAAAATACTGAGAGTTGTTTTGTTTTTAATAAAGTAAGTTCTAATTCCACTCCTTCTGTAGGCAATAGGAGTACTTAAGTTGGCATGGTTAAGCATTTATGACTGTAAAGGTAAAGTTTGTTACTATCAGAAGCCACACTGCTTGTGTACATTCCACTCTGGGGCTGACTGGCAAATATTATGGAAAACAACAAATGCTGATAAAGGAATAAAGATTAAATGGAGAGGGAGTAATACTTAACTAAAAAAATACCTTTATTCTTACTGGCAAGGCTTTAAAAGTTTTTGAAACTTCATTCCTCCACAGTAGTTAACCACTTCTTGGTTTAACATTATCTTACTCCTATTTATTTTTTCTTATTATAACAATTGTCTTATTATGGTCAAGGTCCCTTTCAGTACATATTTCAGTAATATTTTTCAGCTTATTTCTTCACATGCATAAACTATGTTAAATTACAGCACTTATAACTACCCAGAAATTAAACAAAACATAAGCCAGGGTAAGGTAGCTGGATGCAAAGAAGAGAAAGGAGGATTTCTATATGTTGCATATGTAGTCCATAACAGTTTCAATGGGAAATTCAGAATTCAGCCTTGATGATTTCAGAATCCAGCTCCTGACAGTTCCCATACGCCCCTGAGTCCAGTCTGGGACTTTCCCCAGGGCCTGCTCCACAGCATCAGTGGTGACAGTGATGTAAGTGCCATCAGGGAGGTTTGTATATATTTGTATATATTCAATTTTTAAATTATTATTTTCATTAAAGCTGCTGTACTTTTCTAACCTATAAGTCTCTCTCCTTTATTTCCCTTCTCTTCCCCTTTTGGGGGGCAGAGGGGTTAAGAGTGAGCATGTTATAGGTTTGGGGGAAGCTCTGACCCTAAACTGTGAAAATTATTTAGAACTGTATGGCTGTTCAAAGTATTACCAATTGTTAAGCACTTTTTTAGAGTGTGCCAAATGACTAGTCTCCAAGAGGGAAAAAATCTTAGGATTTACAGGTAGTGGAGGCAGGAGAATAGAAAACTTGAATACTGCTTGGTTCATTAAAATTAAGACCAAACACCTAGCTTTCCCAGACTATTCCTTATATTCATACAGATGACACCAGTAAGGGTAGTCTCTAAGGATTTGTTCAATAGTGGGAGTAATGAAAAAACATGAAGCAAGGGAACAGTCTCTCAAAATCTGTTGACAGTGAATTTCTGCATTTCACAACAGGAAGCAAAGGTCACCTGCAAGTTAATTTGAGGGTTACTTGTATAAGCAGGCTAAAAATGTTTGTGTGCTAGTATGGTTGGGAGACTTGAGAGACTTGGACTGCCCTCTACCCCAGGGGCATTTAGATAAACCAGGCTGCTTGCAGCAGCACGTTGTAACTCAACCTGTAGAAAATGGATCTTCAGTGGGGAAAAAAGCCAGTATAAACCGTATGTCAGTGAGATGCAGGATGGATCTAAACTCATAGAACCTTGCAACTTCAGGAAGTCTTGCAAGATACATAGGTCCTTATACTGAAAACGGCTAGGAAAAGAAGAACACAATGCTCATTCTCTCCAAGAAGGATGAAACTTACGAAAAAACAAAAAGACATTTTTTAAAACTCTTTGCAACTCTAGTTCTTCACTTCCTATACTGTGCTGCCACTAATCTATTCCTAAATATATACCTAATACATAGATAGAGAAAGTACAGAGTCTAGTCAAGACTTCTTCAGTAAATCTGCTTTCATCCTAAGTGCACAATGAATCTGACACTTGATTCCCCAGCATCACAAGCCCCATTACAAAGACCTCCAGCCCCAAAACTAGCATTAGGCTACCTCTTTCTAGAGCAGGTCCAGAGGAGGGCCATGAAGATGATTAGAGGGCTGGAACACCTCTCCTATAAGGACAGGCTGAGACAGTTGGGGTTGTTCAGCCTGGAGAGGAGAAGACTCTGAGGAGACCTCCTGATGACCTTCCACTATCTGAACAGGGCCTACAAGAAAGCTGGGGAGGGATGTTTTACAAGGGCTTGTAGTGATAGGAGGTGTAATGGGTTCAAACTGGTTTACATAAGAAATTAGGAAGAAGTTCTTCACCGTGAGGGTGGTGAGACACTGGAACAGATTGCCCAGGGAAGTTGTGGATGCTCCATCCCTGGAGGTGTTCAAGACCAGGCTGGACAGAGCTTCAAAGAACCTCATCTAGAGGGAGGTGTCCGTACCTATGCCAAGGGGGTTGGAACTAGGTGATCCTGAAGGTCCCATCCAAACCAAACCAAATGTCCTGGCTGGGCTGTGTAATGGTTTGAAAGCAAACCAGTGAGAGACTCCAAGTCAGAAATACAATTTAATTGGAAAAATAAAAGAAATGTAACAGTACAAAGAAAAAGTCACAGAGTCAGAATACAACCTGACACTCTGTATTCAGGGTGGTGGCAGCAGTCCAGATGAAGTGGTCTTGTTGAAGCAGTGATCCCATAGAAAGGTCTGGTAGCTCTGCCCTCTGGAAATCCAGTGGGTAAGGGCCCCCTGTGCTGTCCTGAACCCCAGTTTATATCCAGGTGGGAGCACTTGGCTTCTCCCCCTGAGCGGAGCATCTCACAGTGGGTTGATGTCAGTTTGTGAGTCATGCAGCGGGTCCTTGATTGCCCATTAAACAGAAATAGCTCCTGAGGAGAGTTCTGTATGAGTCATGGGGCAAGGCATGGATGGGCCCATTAACAGAGAGGACTCCTCCCGATGGATGTGAAGGTGTTAACATCTCCCTGGACCTCTTTCTTTATCTGTTGTAGCCTGGGGTGTAAGGTCTGTCCTGGGCAGCTGCTACCCATGATTTGTTAACAGCCCATGAGGAATGGCATAGAGGGCATAGAATACACAGTTTTTGGTTCTACCCACATAATGATAAACTGGTCCCGGCCCCTGTAACTATGACAGGCGGGGACAGGGTTGGTTTCCCCCTTAGCCAGTTGGGAGCTGCAGGTGGGCAGCCAGCCCTGCCAGGGCCAGGGCCGAGGGGGCTGGGAGCAGGGGCAGTGATCTCTTTCCTTGTACCCTGTGTTATATATTGTTATCTATTTTGTTACTGCTGCTGTTTACTGTTCCTCTTCATTGTTGCATTAAATTCTCCTTATCTCAGCTCACAGAGGCTTGTATTTTTCTTCACTTTTCTCCTCCTTGCCCCGCAGGGTAGCCACGTGGTGCCTGGCTCCCACCTGGGGCTGAACCACCACAACAAACCATTCTAGGATTCTGTAATCTGCACCTCATTATTCTTTTGCCACTTACCAATGTGCATTGTAACATTAGAGGCTTTCAATACCAGCTGCAACTGTGCCTGGTGAAAATGTCTTCACTTAAAGGGTTGTCAACCACTGGAACAGGCTGCCCAAGGAAACGTCTGAATCACCATCCCTGGATGTGTTTAAAAGTTGTGTAGATACAGTGCTTAGGGTCACGGTTTAGTGGTGGACTTGGTAGATTCAGGTTAATGGTTAGACACCATGATTTTAAAGGTCTTTTCCAACATAAACAATTCTAAATTCTAAGCTAAATCCTGCATCACTCAGAAAATCCCTTAGTAAATTAACCAGGTCATAGAAAGTTGCTAACTTCACTTGTTTAACTGCTACAAACATGAACTAGTCGTGTATCTACTTTCTTCACTGCAGACAAAAAAATGTCTAGTGCAAGGCCTGTCTTCAGAAATGGCCTCACAAACAGCAAGCAAATGTGATGACACAGAAAGCACATACAATCCTCTGTTTGCACCTAGTTAAGCACAATTTTTCCTAGGCACCTAAAAAATTTATATTGTTATTCAAATATGTGATTTAATTCACTGTGGTTTGAAAGGGGTTCATTTGGCCTAACACTTACTGCCTTTGCAAATCAGAGTATATGGCCAAGGTTTCCCATAGTTTTGCCCTAGTGCACTGAGCTAATTGATCTTTATGAAGGCCTCTGAACATCCATGTACAGACATGGTATAAACAGCTATAGCAGGTGGCAAACAAGTTGCACCATTTAGAAAGAAAAAGACAGAAGTCCAACACATCCCTTGCAGTTAATAATCAGCTTTCCACAAATTTCAAGTCACCTAAGAAATACACTTTGTGTTCACTGTAGTTTTCAAAACTAGGCTCAGGCTTTTTTTAATACTGACTTCCTCCTGCTGGACCCCTCACTGCTGATTCTCTGTGATGACAAAGAGCCCTTTGCTTTGGTCAGAGTGCTTAGGATATATTTGAAAGAAAGTCAGATGACCTTTTTTTTTGTTGTGATATTGCTTTATTTGGTCTTCTAGGGAAGGGAGCTCGTCTTGTTGACCGAGATCCTTCTTGTCTCCTTTCCAAGACATACAGAGGCAATGAACACACCTGAGGGTGCCCAACAGGCCCATTTTGCTGCCATCTGGGGTAGATGGGGTAATCATCTTGCTGCCAGGTGGACGCATGGTCTTGAGATGTTTTGACTACCAAGGTTTACACAGCTATTCAGTTCTGGCTACCAAGGCTTACCCAGCTTTTCAGACCATTTTCTTCTGTGAGACAGCATGGCCTAAAACTTAGCTCTGTGACAAAGTGGCCCAGGATGGGGGTCACTACATCATCTTAAAGATTTAGATTTGTGGCTCTCTTCCAAGTACCTCCACCATGTTCATCATTTGTATGAAAAATATCTGAAATATTTCATAAGTTCTCAACCTCCAATTAATCTTAATTTCAGTGGTTGTTAAATAACATTTCATCACACACACAGATTTTGGATTTACAGGAAAGTGAAATATAGTCTATAAGTCCACTGCCAAAAAGGACTTCTTTTGTCTTTTTAACAAAAGCAGAGACTATTTAGAACTCAAAGTTTCCATTTATCTTTTAAATTCTTCAGCAACTTTAAACTATGCCAAAGGGAATAAGTAGCTCTCAGTGGGTGATTCAACCTAAAGGCACAAAACAATATGACTTTTTAGCATTACAGAAGTACAATACATCACAGTACACAAAAGTACTTACATGATAGCCCCTTGGTGTGAAAGAACAAATTCTTTGCAGAAAACCACCATGGAAAGTGTGATTATTTGTTGTCAGTATGGCCAGGTGGCTAAGAGAGTAGTCTGAGCCTTAGAATTTTTCCTTTACATTTTGAACAATAAACAGCTCTGGAACTGTCAATCATTTAGATTTAGCTTTACAAAAAAAAATTAAATGTAAGAAAAACTAATTTTTATGGTGTAATTCCTTAGTGAATTTGTTTTGTGTTAAATACTCCTGAAGACCTCAGGATCCTTTGGTATGTAAGTTTGGAGGAGTTATGTGGAATTCAGTTTGGATTTTAATATTTTAATCCTTGTATCTTCAGTAAAAAAGAAGAATTCAAAATCATGTGACATTTAAAATAGAAATAATTATATTTATCAAAAACAGTATAATAACAAAGTACTTTGCAAAGTTATATCTGATCTGTCACTTCAAGTCCAGTTCTTACCTGGAGGAGTTCTCCAGGAAAAACAGAGGAGAAACAAAAAGAATGAAAAATAAATTCAAAATGTGATGCTATAAAAAACTGTTTGTGATAACTTGCTCTCCTACACTTGTTTGGATTAATATTATGCTTTATTAATGTTAGTACTTTATATAACCTTACTTCTATCAAATTTCAAAGGCTTAACCCAGTGTACACTTCAGCAATCTTAAATCCTTCCAAGAAACAGATGTAGGGACTTTGCTTATGGGCTCTCAAACGAACACCATTATTTTATGAAATCTTTTGTACATATAGTAACCTTTAACAATTAAAATAAACCTTAAACACACAAAACCAAACAACCCCCCCAAAAAACCCAATTATTTTATTTAAAAAAAAACACCAAAATTATTCTTAAAATAATTTTGTCTGCATTACTGCAAGGAAGACTGGAACAAAACTACATGTTTGAGTATGCGTCAAAAAAATTAATAACTCTGAATTCTTCTTGATGGCTAATTCTTTTCAGAGGTTCTTTCCTTTAGTTTGGGCATAAAGTTTCAGCCATGTTTTGAACTTACCAGCTGCAGGAAAGAAGTGGTACTGGCATGTTCTTTCCTCCCAGAAAACCAGTGCTTTTAGTAGGATTCAAATGACAGCTTGGATGAAAGCCTGCTCTTAAGACACAGCAGAAAGATTGTGTGATATTATGTTATTTGGTAAGGGTGAAAATGTCCATGTCTTACAAAATGGCAGATAACTGCCTTGAAGGGGTCTTCTTGAGGGTACAACTAAATGACAGCTAACATTAGAAGGACACAGCATGTGAAAGAGAATTGTGAAGAAGACTTTTTTTCAAGTGTCATTTTAAAAATAGTGGTCAAGAGTGCCTGAACTGGAGACCTACAGAGCCATATGAATTTATAGTATTTTTGATTAGAACTGCTTGCTGAGAGAGCACAGGGAGACCAAGAGGAATCATAAACTTTATAGAAAGCCATTTGCTCAGGAACTACTGACTCAGAGGGAATTGTTCATTAGTTACTGACACCTCTGGATAAGGTTTATATAAAACAGTACAACCAAGGAAACCAATAATAAACACACAGAGAACACATCACAAAATGACCTGAAATGCTGCCATTTTATGGACTTACTGGGTCTATGCCTTTTACACTGTCCTGAAAAAAAGGCTACAGAAATTAAAAACCCCTGTTGATCAGCTCCACAAATCTTGATCCCACAAAGCCAATGTTTCTCTCTGTCCTCCTGCCTTCTCTAGCCATCATGCTGGATGAAGATTTTTCCCTAAGAAAGTATATAATGATGTTGAGTAGGCAGCAATTGCAACTTTTTTTTCCATTGTCCCTTTTCAGAACAGGTTTAAGGAGGAGGCAGACATCCTTAATCAACAAAGCAGATGCACTTATTTTTAATTTGCATGAATTTGCAGATTTATATTACTCATCCAATTGGGTATGATAAAGGGAAATGGATGTTCTTTTATCATTCCTCATTTATTTTATCTATTGATCATCTAGATAAAGATTTGTCTTTTTCATGAAGAGTTCAGGTTCTACACATCTGTTAACAACCATTATGTTAAAATTTTCTTCCGTGGTTTCTTTCTTGAGTTCCTCCATCCTTGCTCACTGTATATGCCATGACCAAAATCCAGTTAATTTTGCTGTATCTTTTCTTCTTCTCTTAACATCATTTTCAATTCCAATATTCGTCTTTTTTTTTTTTTTTTCCTTTTTTTTTTCCCCACTCCCTTTCCCTGGTCCTTGAGCAAAACTGAATTCTATTACAAGGTTCCCATCATTAGGAAACAAAAACAGCCAGTACAAATCTTAGTAGATTAATTGATAGCATTAAATTATGCCTTCCTCTTTCACCTACAAATCTTAGCACCATGGAAGAGGCAAACTAACTGGAAAGAACACGTAAAAGATACTAAGCACTTGGCTAGTCTGAGCCATCAACAAGAAGCCAAAATTAGTTCCCAGTTATTACAGATCAAGATAGAAATCATTGCCTTCAGTTATGCATGTAACTAGTTAATAACTGCCATTTAACATTTTTAAAGCTCCAGCCCATCTGAAAACCAAGAGAAGCCACAAATCTTCCCTAACATCCTCTGAAAGAGTAGATAATGTAGTTTTCCTACCATCACACCAGCAAGTACAGCCTTCTGCTTATTAGGGGGTCTTCTTTTGACCTTTTTTTTCCCTTCAGAAAATAAAAGCATGTGTGGAAAAAGCTTATACATCTATATAAAGCATATTCATTACAAAAGACACCTGAAAGCATTCTAGTACTTTTTAAATTTTGTTTTAATTCAGAAGAAAACTAGAAGAAAATCTGGATGCTTGGAAACCATAGTGCTGAGTGTTAAAGAGAAGTCCTGAACAACATAGGTGCTTGAGGACTTCTTACTTCTAAAAAGCATGATTTATTACAGATACCAGGCTACACTGAGGAGTCTGCTGCACATGAAAAAAACACAGAAACAAAAAAACCCACCACACCAACCAAACAAAAAATAACACTTACCACGTATCTCACCACAATAGGCTACATTTTTCTTGATGTCATTTCAGTGATGCTAGACAGAGGTTATGCAGGAGGTCTACATACAGAGTTGCGAAGACTGTGAGGACTTTTTACCATCAGAGGACAGAGCCACAATAATGTGTTTTAAAGACACAGGTTTCACTCCTACAGCAGCAGCAGATAAATCTTTGCCCTGACCAGGCTGTAACTCCTCTATGTTCCAATTAAAGCACAAGTGTACCCAGAGTGGGGCCAGTTTTCAGACAGACTAGGAAGGCTGAACATCTTACTGCTCTTTTCTGTGAGTCTAGTTTTCTAGGCAGTCACACAAAGCTTTGTGTACCACTGAGACAACTAACTTTGATAGGCCTGGCAAAGAAAGGAAACCTGCGACAAGAAGGGTAATTTTGTCAATTACGGTTCCTTTATTAATGGTAGAATGCAGCAACACCAGCTGAAATAAATAGTTATTTGCACATAATACAAAAATATAACCCTTCATAAAATTTATGGTAGTAATTATGTATTGAGCTTTAGCAGTTGATATATAACATTTTCTTTTAAACAATGTAGACAGGTACACTCAGCCAAATGAATGTAATAGAACGTAACACAATCTTCTCTGATTTGAAGACAAACACACAGAGTTTATTAGTTTAGTGTATCCAGACATCATACCTCAGTTAAGATTTGAGAGCAAACTAACAGTTTTTCAAGTTTTCCTATTGCTGCCGTACTCTTATTGATAGCACAGTAGTTCTATAACCAAATGGTGAACTGAATTTTTGATGGTAGCGTTTATGAGCAGATACAGAAAAGTATTATTCAAACAACCTGCTTAAGGCACCATGGCTCCCACAACAGACACAGGAAATTACTGGCAAAAAAAAATTTTAAAGAAGGCTATGATTGTTCAGCTACAGTACCATGCTGAAGAACAACCTATTCTTTAAATATACTCCTGACAATATATTCAGTTGACTGTTGTGGCTTTTGCTTATTCCTTAAAAACAGAAGTAAAATAAAAGATTTTGACATTACTACAATCTCAAGAATGCCTAAAATCTTTGCAAAACAACAAAAACAAATTTCTCCCTTCATCCCTCCATTTTTGCAAGACAATTATTTTACAGACTTTTTAGAAATACAGTTTCCTACATGTTATATAGTAGAAGTCCACTAAATTATTTTGTTGCCCTAAATTTAAAAGAAAGTATATCTAAATGCTCATAACTGCCTTGCTCCAATTCTGTGTTCCATCTGTCCCTCCTATCAACAGCAGCGGTTAACAGTTCACTCAAATGCAATCAAGTTTCTCCTGATGTCCTATAGAGCAAACAAGTCCTTGATTTGACGTCTGTCCCTCATAATCTCCCATGGTACTGGCTGAAGATTAAAGCAATATGAAGTGTGACTAACATCTTGACAGCGCCTGCCGTAAAGGCCCAACACCTTATCTTGTTAAAATTATCTAACCCTAAAGCGAAAAGTAGGATTTGAAAAGGATAGGACAAGGAGTATACTCACAAAATTGCACAACAGAAATTGTGTGTTCCAAATTCTACATGGTAGTTCAGACACAGAACTACAGTTGAGACATATCCACAGAACCATTCCGAATTTCAGAAAATGTTCCAGCCACATCACAAGCTGATGACAAAAGATTATGAACGTGACCGAGTCACTGAAGCTTACTCAGTTCCACTCAACGAGTAGCAAATAATTTTATCAGAGAAAAAAAAGAGAACATTTGGAATCTACACATTACATACTTTAAGAAGTATATTCAAGATTATTATCAGTTCTGACAATATTTCCTCCATTTATCTATTGCTGTATTTCAGGTAATTGTAATTTTTGGGTAATTCAGGTATTTTTAATAAATAACCAATACTCACTATAGTGTTGATAAATTATTCCATGTATCCCCAAATGTTTTCATTTGTATATTGATGTCAAAATCGGCACTGAAGGGGCACTAGGTCAGGCTGTTTGTGACTTTAGCTG
>NW_008588326.1:0-2161 GCF_000691845.1 Merops nubicus
GTGGGAGGGAGGGGGGTGGGGTGGAACAGAGAGCTTTTTGTGCACCCCAGACCTCCTCCCCACTTCGTTAATTTGACATTTACGCCCAGCTCCTCGTGCAAAGCTCCCCAGCGTTCCAGCCACCTCCCAGAGCAGCGTGGGGGGCAAAGGCCCCTGCTTTGTGCCCAGCCCCACGGGGCAGGATGGGAGCTGCCGGAGGCCAAAGGTTTAGGGGGAGGCTGCAGGTAGTTCCTGGGGCTGCCCAGCTCAGCCCCGGGGCAGCACCTGCCCCCTCCCAACCGTGTTTTTGGGGGATCTTGCTGTGGTTGGGAAGGAATGGGATTGAACCCAAGGCCACGCGGGTGGCACAGGGATGCTGCTTTTTGCTGTCAGGAAGGTGAAAGGATTTTTGGAGGTGGTACTTTCAAGGCTTTTTGTTACAAAGGACTCAAACGGGGAGTTCTGGTCCCAGTTAAACCAGTATTTAACCCAGCTGCAGCCCTGTGGGCGATGCCCTGAGCTTGTGGAGGGGACAGCACCGACCCAGGGGCAGACAGCAACGGGTGATGCTGTGCCCCCACCCTGGCAGTGATGCTCCCCGACTTTCCATCCCCCTTTTCCCCCTGGGCATCCCAGAGCGGGTGATTTCGGCTCTCTCTGCTCTGGCTGGGGGTGTTTGCTCTGTCCTGGCCGTGCAACGTGCCCCCCTCGGAGGCGGAGGCTGCCTGTGTTTACATCTCGGCGGCCACGACGTGAAGCAGCTCCCTCCCTGGGAACAGCTTGGCCACGGCTCAAACTATTTATTTCAAGATAAAAATAACAGCAGCAACCTCAGGGCTGCTGCTTCTATCCCGGCTGATGGCGAAACAAGGATTATTTTAGCGAGAAGGGGGGGAAAAAAAACCCCTCCGAGTGGAGCAGCCCCCACCGCCACAGCCCTAATTTGGGCTCTGAATCGGGGCTCCTGGGGGTGGGGGAGGCTGGAGCTGGGGAGAAGCCTCGTCTCTCAGGCAGCACGGAGAGCAACTTGTTGGCAAAACAGTTTGTTTGCCAAAAAAACGCTGTTTTCTGGAGGAGGGGGAGGGGAATGAGGCTCTTGCACCAGCCCCGTTGGGCGCCTGGTGCTGGGTGCCAGTTTGGCTCTCCCTGGCACATGTCAAAAAATCCAGCAGAGGGCTGTGTTTTGGGAAAAAAAGAGTGGGAGCTTGGGTCCCAAATGGGTGCTAAAGTCTTATTTCTTTCTTGCTTTTTGCAAGGAAAGCTGTAACTGGACAGAGAGCCCCAGTGTTTCTCTCCTACCCTGCAGAGTGCTGCTGGTGCAGAGCACCCACACGCCTTTGCCACCCCAGACTGGGTGTCAGGACACCCTTTCCAGCTCATTTAAAGAAAATTTGGGTCCCCCAGGCTCCTGATGACTTTTCTAGGTGCTGTTTGCCCCGGGGGATGTCTCTTGTGTCCCAGGATGCTGCTGGAGCCCCTCTCCATCGCAGCCATAAGGATTAATCAGAGGAAGCTCTAATAATGTGGGTTTTTTTTCCCCATTTTGGAGACTTTTTGGCCAGTAGCATCACCCAGCGTTTGCTTTTCCCTCTCCCTCGGGCACGTGCCCTTGCTGGGTGCCAGGGGAGGGTGTCCTGGGACCCTCCTGCCACCCAGACGAGGGGCTGTGAGAGCCAGAGGGGAGTGTCCCCGGAGCTGGCCCTCGGGGGGAGCGTGGGGAGGAGCCAGGGACCGGCCCGGGGGCGGCTCCAGAGCCCTGGCTGGGGCCCAGTGGAAAATCCCAGCGCTGCCAGGTATTCGGGGAGGAGCCTGGGCAGCCCCAGTCGCCCCGTGCCCGCAGGGTGCCCTTTTTTGGAGGTGCTGGGCGCCGTGGCCCCGTGACTTTGGGGTGCTCTGGGCCTCAGCTGGTGTCTCACCCCTCCCGTTCCCTCCTCCTCCTCCTGCACACGGACTAACAGACCAGCTTTGCAGGGTGCTCCCCTCCTCCCCAGGCCTGATGAGCTCGGTGCACCCCAGGCTGGGCAGGGTGCTCGGGGGCCAGGGACCCACGACCTGGAGCACCCACTCCTCGTGCTCCCACGGCACTGATGAGGACTAATTAAACCCTAATTAGCCATGAGAGGTTGCAAATCGGTGCCCTGCCAGCACACACAGCTCGTGGCCCATGTGCTGCTGCTGTGGC
>NW_008588326.1:2238-7721 GCF_000691845.1 Merops nubicus
CCCCGACGGTTATTTTCTGATGGTGAAATGAGTTGTTAAACAAGGACCTGGGTGTTAAACGAGGACCTGGGCATCAAACAGGGACTGGAGGCATCAAGTTGGGCCATTCAAGTTGGCTGTGGCTGTTGTCAGCCCACCAGGTTCACTGGGGACCAGCAGCCCGCCAGCGCCACCCCGCAGCTCCCAGCAGCTCCCAGCAGCTCCCAGCCCCCACAGTCAGTGGTTTTTCTTTCCTCCTGGCACTGAAGGGAGCTGTTTCTCCCCATTGATCAGTAAATAACTGGTTTGGGTGTAACTTGCTCATTAGCTGACTGGCAAACTGCAATTAGGCTGTGGCAGAGGGCTGCAGGAGGGGGTTCTCAAGCTGGCCTGGCCTCCCCCGGGGGTCCCCCTGTGCCATTGGGATGGCCCTGGCAGTGTTGGGGTGTCAGGGCTGTGGGGTTTTGCATTGCAGGGGAGAACCTCCTGTTTTTTTGGGGTGCTAGGTATGAGCACATCCCTCAGTGGTGTGATGGGGGTGATGCAGCTGGTTCTCCCTCTTTGCCATCTTGTCTTTAATCTGGATTAATTGGTGCCTGAGAATCAGAGAATTGTTTGGGTTGGAAGAGACCTTTCAGATCCTCAAGTCCAACCCTTCCCCATCCCTGCCAGGTCCCCACTGCCCCGTGTCCCTCACCCCACATCTCCACAGCTTGGAAACCCCTCCAGGGGTGGGGACTCCACCACTGCCCTGGGCAGCCTGGCACAGCCCTGGGCAACCCTCCAGGGCAAGAAATTGTTCCTCAGGGACAACCTCAACCTCCCCTGGGGCAACTTGAGGCTGTTTCCTCCTGCCCTGTCAATGGTGCCTGTCCCATCTCCAGGCTGCAGCGTTCAAAGCCGTGCTCAGGAGCTGCCAGTGGGGGTTCAGCCCATCCCAAATGTCCCTGTGTACATGTCCTTAAAGCCACCACGGGTGATCCCTAGGGACGTTCATGCAGAGGTGGGTAGATGCTCTCCATGCTGGGGGGATTGTTGCAGCCCTGCTCCCTCCAGAATGGAGGAATCCTCTTGGGCTGGGACAGGTCCTGGCTGTGGAGCATCCTGAACCCCTTCATATTCCGTGGTGAGAGGTCTTCAAACGCCAGCCAAAGGCTAGAGGAGGAGGAGGAGGGAGTCAGCAGGGAGGAGGAGCCTTGGGGGAATGGTCTGGAATGCCAGTATGGGATCCTCTGGATCCCCTGGGAGCTCACAAACTGCTTCCACCACATGCCCAGCTGGGGACATGCCTGCAGAGGACGCTGGTCACCAAAGTCTGGGCTTGCTTTGCAGGCCACCAACCTCTACATGGGTCTGGAGCATCCCAAATGAGACCCAGAATAATCTGCAAGGGGCACATCCTTTTTTTTGGGGGGGAAAACCCTGTCCAGGCTTTGGATCCAGCTTTAAAGGCACCCCAGCCCCAGAGGGAACTGGGATTGCAGCAGCTCTAAAGGGAAGGCAGCAGGCGAGGGGGGCCTGGGGCTGAAGGGAGCAGTAGTTCCATGTCCTGCCTCCCTCCCACCAGAGGAGTGAGTTTTTTGGGTCTAAACAGTGACTTTTTCACTTTAAACACCTAGGGCTGTCTCCTTGGGATGTTTCCATCCAGCCCTTGAGCACCCCAGTTTTGTGCTGGGTTAAGAACACCCAGGAAGGAGCTGGGGAAGAAGCAGCTCTGTGGGCTCCTGTTTAGACTTGGACACAACATTTGGTAGAGTTTATTTCTGGTCTTGGTTTTTTTCTTGAATTTTTTAAAATTTAGTTTTGGTTTTGGTTTCCAAGGTGCTTTTGGGCTCCTGGTCCCAGCAGCCTGGTGTGAGGCTGAGATCTGGCTGGGAATGCTGCTGCTCAAGGGGTGATGGGTGTAAATGAAAAGAGGGAGATTTAGACTAGAGAGAAGGGAGAAATTGTTGCTGCTGAGGGTGCTGAGCCCCTGGCCCAGGCTGCCCAGAGAGGGGGTCGCTGCCCCATCCCTGGAACCATCCCAGGGGAGGTTGGATGGAGCTCTGAGCACCCTGCTCTAGCTGGGGATGTCCCTGCTCCCTGCAGGGGGTTGGACCAGATCACCTTGAAAGGTCCCTTCCCACCCAAACCATCTGGGATTCTGGCATTCTACAGATGCTGGGCCAGGGCAGAGAGCAGCTTCCCACTGGGCAGGATTGGGGTGCAAAGCCCCCACCTCTCAGCCTGCTCCAGATCCCCTCAGGCCAGGAGGACTTTGCATCCCCTCCCCATCCCTCTCCCCTCCTTATTTTCCTTATTTTCCAGTTCTTCCCTCCTGCTCCATGCTGGATGCTGGGAGCAGCCCAAGGCCTGGGGGTATCTCCCATCCCCTGGGAAAAGCTCTGGGTGAAATGGCTTCTGTTGGGCATCTGCTTTTTTTTGGCTAGGAGCTGCAGACCAGTGGCTGGGTTGTTCCTGAGCCTCTCTGCTCTGCAGCTCACCCGCTCTGCTCTGGGTTTGGCCAAGAAAACCCTCCAAATCTCACCAAAATTCCCTGACCTCTGGCGGGTGAGCATCTCTCACCTTCTCCCCCAGAGCTGGTGGGTTGGGGGCTGAGCCTGGCTGCCCTCCCCAGCCCCCAGGTCCTGCCTCTCCTGGTGCAATTCCAGCCACTCCCAGGGAGCTCCCTCGGAGTTTGCTTCCAGCTATAAATATCTCAGCAAGCAGCAAAGCCCCCAAAGGGTTCAGGCACTATATATAGTTTTCTGCAGCAGAAAGACATCTTGCACGGAGGCTGGGTGGTGGGATCTCCTTCTAGGAGCAGGGGGAAGGAGAGGACATGGTGCAGGGAGGGATGATGATGACTTTCCATGAGGATACGGGGCTGGATCTTCCCCCTGGGGCTGTTGTCCCTGTCCCTTTACACCCTGGCAGCACCCAGCTGCTCCCCTCTGGGTCTTGCTTACGCCGAGCATCACCAAAAATTGCTCTCTGAGTGTAGAGGGAAGGGACATAAAACATTTATAGCCCTTGAACATCATCAAGGAAGTGTCTGTCTTGGTTAAAATAGCAAGAGCAATTAGAGTTAAAAAAAAACAACCCCAACAACACAATTTGTGTGTTATTCCAGCTCTTTTCCAAGTGCTTCCCATCCTCAGCCGAGGCTCCCTGCCTCCTCCTCACCCACCTCGGGGGCTCTGGAGGGTGGGACAAGGTCTAACCCTCCAGAACCAGCAGTACCAGTTCCTAAAACCCAGCCCTGTGTCTCTCCCAAGCACAGCACAAACTCCATCTTCACCTCCACCAAGAAGGCACCAAGAAATTAATTGGGTTCCTTCTTCTTTGGGGTGTTTTTGGTGATGCTGGAGCCTGGTTGGGGCCTCCTGGGTGTCTCTGGGCGCTGTTAATTAGGGACACCCCAAACTGGGACTTCCCCAGTGCCTTGGCCAGCTGTGGTGGGGATGGAAACGGGTCCTGCCTCTCCGTGGGGTGAGGATGGGGCAGAGACAGGGGGAGAACAGCTGCTCCTGGAGAAACAGGCTCCATCCTGCAGATAAGGGGAATTCTGATGATGCTTCCCAGGATAAAAAAATCCCCAGTTCTTGGGTGGGTTTCAAGGCTTGAGGGTCACACTCGTTTACTCAAGCCTTGCACTTCCCAGCTTAAAAATCTGTGATTTAGTGGGGTTTTCATGATTTTTTTTTTTCATTCTTCCTAGTTTTTAACCTGGCTGCTTCTCTGGGGCAAGATTTCAGGGGTCATGGTGGTTGTGGTCCAGGACTGGGCACAGTTTGGGGCTCTCAGTGTCACAGTGCCCAGTGTTTGGTGTGACTGAAAGGTGTGGGGACTTGGCAAAGCCTTGGCAAAGAGCTCCAAGGGTTTGCACACCCCAGCCTGGCACAGCACTACTTGAACCTTGGGTGAGAAAGAGGAAAGAAAGTCCCAGGAGGGGAAATCTGGGGAGGAAGAGCAGGTCTGGGTGAAAGAGCCAGGAGGGGGTTGGGTGGCAGCGGGTCCTGCCTGCGACGGGAGGGAGGGAGACCTGGAAAGTCACATTTTCCTGGAGCTGATGGTCCTGCTGGATGTAGGAAAGTGTTTCTTGGGGGGAGATGAATAAAAGAACCTGTTAAGAAGCCAAGCTGGCCTGTTTTGACTTGACAATGGAGGGTGGTTGGTGTTTCAGGCTAAGAAATGGCTTGGCCTCTCTGTGTTTGCTCTTGGGACGATGTGCCTTCCCCCTGGGATCACACCAGCAGTGACACTGGGATGAAATCCTGCCCATTTTGTGAAATGCAAACGTTGGGCCTGTTTTCTTCACCCACCTGGCAGTGGGAGCTTCTCAGGGTCCCATTTTCAAGCTCTGCCTGCTGAGTTAAGAGCTGGCAATAACTTTTCGAAGCACAAACCCCTCGACTCGTGGAGCTGAGGCTTTGAGGAGAACATGGTGCATGGGGGGAGCTGGTCACTGCCTGGAGAGCTGCCTCCTTCCTCTCTACAGGGACCAGAAACATCCCCTCTGGGGGAGCAAGCTGGGCATGGGGTGAAACAAGCCCCACATCTGCCAGGGAGCCACGAGCATCCCGCTGCCCTGGGAGGATGCTCCTTTGGCATGGAGCTCTCCCTGCTTTAATTTTCCTCATGATCTGATGGCTTTTGGGTTGTGGGTGAGAGGAGTTGTAGGGCTGGAGATGGTGAGGCTGGGGCCTGGCTGTAGCTGGATGGTATTTGCCTGGGGATGCTGGTTCCTGTCCCTGTGTGGGGATGCTGGTACATCAGACAGCCCTGCCCTCAGGGCTGCTGGGACTTGTCCCCCTGCAGAGATTCTGGGGTGTTTGATGGCTCCCCATGCAGGGATGCCAGTGCCCAGCCCTGTGCAGTGATGCTGGTGCCCATCCCCATGCAGGGGGGCTGGTACTTTTGGCAGCCCTGCCATGGGCATGCTGGTACCTGTCCTCCCAGGAGGATTCTAGCACCTTTGGCAGTGCACTGACCACCCACCCTCAGAGGTTTCTCTTCTTTCTTCCCCTCTCAGCCCCCCCTCACCAGGCAGAACATTTCTTTCTTTCCTTTTGTCTCTTCCTCTCATGCTTTCAGCCGTTGGGCACTAGAGCAAATGACTCTGGGTGGAAAAAAGAGGCCTCAGAAGCAGTGGAACACCCTCCTCCTGCCCTGGCCGTTTGTTCCTCACTTGCTTCCAGGATCTATAGCTGAGAGCTGGTCGAGATGGTTTTTATTTTCCTTCCACAATAAGTTTTTCTTCAACAGCAGGGCCTGGAAGCCCTGAATAGCTCTGAACAAATACAGAAGGCTGCAGCTGCTTTGTATCTGTGCTCGTGGAGAAAGAGCAGAAACCTGCCTGGCTATGGGAGATTGGCTGAGAGCAACAACAGGGTGTGAAATAAATATCAGCATTTCCACCCCCCCGGGGGACTTTCTGGTGCTGTCCCCAACTCAGACCTGCAGGTGATAGCTCCTGAAGTGCCTGTGGCTGGGAAGATGCTCAGCACCAGTGGATTCTGGTG
>NW_008588327.1:0-6021 GCF_000691845.1 Merops nubicus
GATCAGCAGCTCCCTTTCAGGCAGACCTCTACAAACTCTTGTCAAGCTGTTACCCAAAGTTTCAGGGTACCTGATTGTCCAAGTCTCTGATGACGAGGTTGAGACAATATTCCTCTTCTGACCGACTCTTACAACCATGTTTGTAGGAAATGGAAAACTGGGAGTTGGATGTTCTGGCTCTTTTGCTGCAGCAGCAAATTGATTTTTCGTAAATTCATTCAGGCTTCTCATTAGCAAACTGAATATAATAAATACTTATTTTTTTCCATAGGAACTAATGTCTCAAAACCTTCCAGGAATAAGCATTTGGTTTCCTCTATTTCCTTTAAATATGGAGTAGAAAAGCTACTATACAATCATATCCAGAAGTGGAACTGAATTTATGAATGGATGGGTTTGTTTTATGGCCAGAGATGGTGACATAACAATGGAGATGGACAAGCCTTCTCTCCTGAAATAATGTATCTTAGTCTTTGTGAGGTTATTCTATGAATTTAGGATACCAATTTCTAATGAGACATTGTAGTTTAGTTATGGCCTTGATTCTCAAATCTTCTCAAGTTACGCTGTAGCCAGATTTCTATGTATTAAGTCAACCTGTAAACACCCAGAACAAATGCCAGCACTTATGTCAATAGGCTACCTGCCCTCATTGGCAGATCTCACGCCATCTCGGCACTGTTCCATCTGGTTACTGGTAAGGAGTCAAGTTGCAACTGCAGGTAACAGATGACAAAACTAAAGTGCCTGTAGTGGTCATAGGCAGCCCAAGTAATTTGTGTTCCTGTTGATTACTGTAGTTCAGGGAAGCAATATTATACCTCTATTCAAGCAGCCACTTAATGAAAACATTAAAACGTTATCTGCTAAGGTAAAGGCTCCTACTCACAGCATCCCCTTCTGGTGTCCTAAGTAGGTAAAACACGTAACTGGTGTTTTTTTTTTCCCCTTTGCTTCAGTACAGTTTCACCCAGTACTGCCAGATAAGATGATTCAGAAACTGTCTAGTGACTCTTACAATTATTGCTAAGAGAAAAACACCACACTGCTGTGCCTCAGCCTCCCCATTTGTACATAGGGTTCATAGTAATGCTTGTGAAATACTCTAGGATTTACCAAAGGATATTTTAAATATAAAATCTATATATTGCTGTGAGAATTCGTTCTGTACATGTACATATATACATTGGGTTTTGCTGTTGAACAAACTTTCTGCAATACTTGTCAAAAATAAAAATATGCTTTTATGCAAAATAAGGAATCTGGGATTTGAAATAGAGTTGTAACTTCAGTAAGGCTTTTGTAAGATTGCAAAGAAAAGTAGGAGGAGGAAGTATGATTAATCGCTCACAAAGGCTCATCTGGCCTGGATGCACCCACTCAGTGAGTAACTCCATGACAGCAAAAGCTGTCATAGGAGGATGGTCAGCAGCTGCATTGAATTGTTCTGGAAGTATTGATTGCATAATTGCAGTTATTTATTTACTTTTTCTGCCTACAGTGACATCATTTGCTGGTGAATAAAGTGGTTGCCTTTGTTCTCAGAACCGGTGTAATCCCAGCGATGATGTTGTGGCCACGGATTTGTGGCAGGAGGATTGTGCTCTCCATCCGGGCCTTCACATTGGTGATGTGGGACAAGACCTGCCCAGCCAACAGAACAGGTCACTGCTGTGGGAAGGGGTCATCCTGTATCTGCCACGTCTCATGCTGCTTCTTATTTCTCTTGTGCCAGCTCTGATGCCTCAGTGAGATGGTCAGAAAGGCAACTCAGCTGAAAAAAACACCCTGTACCCCAATAGATATGTTCCAATGGCAGGAGGGGATCAGGAATATAGGTCAGAGTGCAGGGAAAGGGAACAGGAGCTCAGTGTTGCCTGCAGCTTCTCCAAAAGGATATGAGGCATCCCAAGTCAGGCTAATAACTCATGGATATTACAAGGGGCAATTTCACTCCTACTTGTGTTACTTACCTTTTGTTGTCTCTGGTGCTTGATAGACCCCACTGTCAGCCAAACCAATTCACTAGTCCAGCAGAAACCAGACTAGATGGCTGGGTTTCTGCAGTTAGAGGATCGAATCAGCCCAGTAGAATCTGAGCCAGGAGTGAAAACAGGTGGGGGAAATGCTGTACATGGAAGGAGTGTAGAAAGAGTGAGATAGGAAGGGGAAGTAAGAAGTCCTCTTCTTGACAGATTGACTCAGCTATCTGCTATAACCTGACCTCAGATGTGTGTTTTCACATTATACCCAGTGCAGCAAACTATAGACAACCCCTTTCTCACAGCCTCAAGTATGGGTTCCTGTCCCCTTTCTTGTGCCAGGCCTGCACAGCTGCATGCCTGCCTGTGGTTCATGTTAGGTCACTGCTCAGCCAGAAACTGTTCAGGCTTTTGACCAGCTCATCTTTGTGAGATCATGATGTGAGCTGAGGGAGCAGCAGTGTGTGGCAGAGGAGAAGGGCAGGAGCCCTCTTTAGCACCAGTGCAAATAAAAAGTGGCTTAACCCTGACATGAAACCACACCTTAAGGAACCACTGTGGAGACAGGCCTTGGGGCAGCTGGGTTGTGGGAAAGAGCTCTCATTTAAATGGGGACCACAGGTGACACCAGTCTTACTGAATGCTGTACCTAAATTTCCTCTGAAATGCAAATATAGACATTGCTTTATAAAAGCCAACAAGCAGCAACTGTCATGTGACAAGATTACTTTTCTAAATTGAACCTGCATTTTCAGGCATTCTGAATTTAGAAACAAAGCACCAAGGAGCAGCAAGGGTGGCACTGCTCCCTCGGGGCCGGGGATCTGGGAGCTGAGGGCACTCCCAGGCGAGCCAAGCTGTGGCCCTGCCAACCTGGTGCTGCCCCCCTGTGCCAGAGGCTGGTGAGCAAAGCAGGGTGGTTACTGTAGTGGGCCTGCTGATGGTGCAGGGGCCATCAGGCCAGGTAACAGGCCATCATGGTAACAGGCCAGGTCTGGGGGTGTTCCAGGAGCCCCTGACACTCAGGTGGGCTCAGGAAAGACTGGACACTCAGGCCCATCAGCAGGTCAGGGTGGATGCCCCTGTTGAGGCCATCACAGCCATTCAGATCTGTTTGTGCACTCGGCACCCTGACACCCAGCTGCGGAATCAAAATAGCACCTAACTGATCTAAGGGCAGTACAACCATCCAGAGCCCTGTCTGACATCCCTGAGCTGTTTATCAGCAAATATCTGACAAAACGCAGGCACCTAATATTTCTAGATTTCCTCACATTCTGCCTGAGGTGCAGGGTTTATTTGAGAATATTAAGGGAGCAAACAGTAATTGCCAGTTCTAAGACAGCATCAGACAGAACTCCACACAATGAGTCTAATGAAAAATTTCAATTTATTTTAAACAAAAATATCAATCTAAATGACTTCCAAACAAACAGCATCTACATCTTTCAGCCTAGCAGAAGAAAAATTCCAGGCTGAGTCAGGGAGAGCAGCTGTCTAAGTGAGGATGCACGACTTCATTAATTACAATATTTGGGATGAAAGCGTTTTTTTTTTTTTTCCATCAAACCTTTAAAAAGGTTTTAAAAAAAAACCTAAAAAACCACAATGGCTGAAACATTGCATGACAAACTACACTGTGGAAAGCTAGTTTTTTTTGCTCTACTTTTTCTTCTCACCCTTCTTCCTTACTGTCTCCCCTCCCATGCCATTCCCAAGAAACGTTAAAAAATTTGTAGGTGGTTTTAATAGAACGGTCATATGTTTAATGGCATTATCATGTGTTTAATGTGTATGTGGCTTTGAAAAGCTGTATAGATAAAGAATCCCTGTGCCATACTGCTCAAAATAAATTATCTGGCAGAGAAGAATAAATACATCTTAGCAATAACCCTGAATTCCAGAGCAGAATTGCTGAAGTACTGTTCTGCCCAGGGAAGCGGAAAGCAGAAGCATGCCAGGCTAGATCACCTGTGGTCCTTCTGCAAGGATGTCTTCCAAGACACATGCCAAGTGGAGGATATGCACGCAGAGCAGTGCAGGCTGCAATCCAGAACCCAGTTACGGTGGCAATAATGGCTGAGTGGAAAATCCTGAAGGACAGGGGTAGCCACTGGAAGGTCATTGGGTTGGGAAGGCACCTGGAAGGTGCAAGAACACCCACATGGTGTGCCTAGCTTGGGGAGACAAAGCTGCCCTGGTGCTTGTGTCTGGTTTCAGGTCTGATTCAGAAGATTAAGTTTCCTCCTCTGGAAATTTGAGAATGCTATAAAAGAAGGGCAATTTTTATGATAGCTTCTCTTGGGAGATATCCCTTGGTACATAGGGAAGGTCTAAAGGAAGTATTCTGGAGTAGTCAGTTTGGATGGCTTTTCCAACACCTATATGGATACTCGGGAATCTTTGCAGCAGTCCTTCTAGGAGTTAGAATGACTTAGGAGAACAAACGGAAAACAATGGGTTTGTTCACTGCTATCTCCTGAGCAAGTGGACTTCAAAATCCTGCTCACTCAGAAGGAAGGCTCCTAGTTGTAACTGGGTGTCATAGCAACATGGTTACAAATATTTTCAGTTACTCTGAGAATTAGTTTCCTCTTTTCACTAACCTTCTGTTTTCATATTTTTCTCCCGATCCCCTGTGCAAATTTTGCTGTAATCCTGTTGCTCAGAAGCCGCACAAGGTGGGAAGCAGTCAGTCCTGCACAGGTCAGCACTGCACCGTGGTCCTCACTCTGTTTTGTCAGTTCATTTCCACAGCCCAATGGCTCTCCCAAGGGACAGGCAATTGGAGAAGGCATTATTGTATTTTCACCTTGTAAAATACACTGCAAAGTAAGCCTTCATTTGTGAAGATCTGAGCTCTAGAAATGTGCCCTGGGTTCAGCTGCAGTAGAGGTAATTTTCCTTCTTAGTAGCTAGAATAGTGCCATGGTTCAGGTTCAGTATGAGAAGAATGTTGATATATACTGATGGGTTTAGTTGCTAGGAAATGGAGGAATTTTCAACTTCCTATGTGTGCAGGGAGCGTAGTGAGGTGAAATGCTGGGGTCTGAACCCCGAGCCCCCAAATTAAGGTTGACATATGGGTGATTCCCACAGCCCTTCATACAGAGGGGGTGAGTTTGCCTTATAGCTTCCCCCCAGGGTGCGGCCGGCCCTGCAGGGAGAGCCATAAGGGAAATGAGCCCCAGGGGTCCCCCATTGAGTTGACAAAGGTCAGGTGTCTGCTTGGGGATAAAAGCTGGGACCACTGGCAGGGAGTCAGGAGTGTCTGTCTGTGGAGTGCACTCCCCAGAGCTTCCTGGTTCAGGGCAGACCTCCTGACTCTCCCTGGTGCTGGGCCCCAGTCTGCTTAAGACCTTTGCAAACACGGGCCGATCGGGTGAGAGTCACTATGTGGTCACCTTTCTCTTATGTGTTTAACTGGCTGGTCTGGCTGTTTCCCATGCCAACTGTGGGAAACCTCAGGTCTCTGTTTGTACCACCTGTTGAGGCCTGAGTTACGTCCTTTGTGGGATCGTTAGGGGTGGCATTGATTATGTACTAGCTGATTGATCTCTTTGTACCCCCAGCGATCATTCATGGAATGTCCTTCTTGTATACAATACAGTCTGTGTATTGGTTCATCTTCCTGCTGCTGGTGCTATCATTTTTGTTGGGCCTGGTCATTGGCAAAACATGAGGACAGCTGACCCAAACTGGCTGAACGGATGTTCCACACCACAAAATGAATGCCATGCTAAGGATGTAAACTGGTGGGAGGTACGGATGGAGGCGCGGATTGCTGCCTGGGCTTCGGGCAGCAGGTGGGTCGCAAGGGGCAGAGCGAAGCCTCCTTTCTTTCTCCTTTCTCCTTCTCATCCAGATTCACCAGGGTCGGAGAACTTTCTGTTCTGCCAGGGCGTACGGAAGTTGCGTACATCACCTAGAAGTCCTGTTTTTAAACCAGGAGAAAACTCTTGGCAGGGGACCGCGCCTGCAGGTGGGTGCTGGGCTGCACGCCCCCCTGGCGGCCGCAGACACTCGGCTTCCCTTGCCC
>NW_008588328.1:0-2618 GCF_000691845.1 Merops nubicus
AAAACCATTCAAATCACTCCCCCCAAATCAAAGCGGCTCCCAGGACATTTGGCCGCGCCCATCCCGTGTCTCTGTGGATTATTAAGAGGAATTAACGGTATTCATAAGAATTAATATTCATTTTTAATAAGAATTAATATTCATTTTTAACGTTGGCCCCGCAGGAGGAAGGTGAAGGAGGAAATTTGGCTCCTTCTCGTGGTGGAGATGAAGAGATTAAAGATCAAGAGATTGATCCGAGAGATCGATCGATCAAAGATCAAGAGATTGAACCTGGTGGGTTCCATCCCCAGTCCAATATTAATTAATTACTTAATTAATTAATCACGGGCCCCATGGCTCTGTTATCACCCAGGCTACTTGACCATCAATATTTGAAGAGCATCTTCACTTGGTCCCTCCACCCACGAGGGATGAAGTTTCCTCACCAGAGGGTTTAAGTTTTAATTAAGAGCTGTAATTAAGTATTAATTAAGGAGCTAATCATGAGGGTCATCATGAGCAGGGGGAGGGGGGAAGTGGGATTGGCTTGAAGGATATTTAGACCTCTGTGGTCACTTTGGGTTCTCCTGCCAGGTCTGTGGCACCCGAGACCCGTAACTGGCCTTCAAATGGATCCCAAATTCCTGGTTTCAACTTGTTTCCAAGATGGAGGATGGAAGGAGGCTCCAAAACTTCTCAGGATCTTCTCAGGGCCCACCTGGTGATGGTGGGATGGGCCTCTCTAGGGGTGGGGACCCCATCCCCCAGCACCCCACCATGGTCTGGGGCAGGTTTGATGTTGGGTGTCACCTACGTACGTTTCGGGTGACCCACCTCCCTTGGGTAGACCCAAAGAACTTCCAGTGGCCACCCAGATGACACCTTTTTAAACCCCACCATATTTTGGAGTGGTTTTATGGTCACCTCCAGATCCCTTCCTCCAGCAGGTCCCAAATCAACTCCACCCCCAACTTTCTGACCCTTTTTGGCTGTGAGAAGTCGTGAAGTTCTCAAAGGTTGGTGTTGGGTGGAGAAGTTTTGGTGGGACTTCTCCATTTCACCAGGTTTTTAAGGAGGAATCCTGGTGACTTCTTGGGTCAGGGAGGAGCTGCCCCTTTAAACGAGCTCATTTAAGGTGGAAAATGATTAATTAGGAGGGTAGAGGTGATGCCTCCTGGGCTGGAGATGAAGCAACCTGCAGGGACCTGCTCATCTCCACAGAGCCCACAAGTGGCTGGTTGGCCAGGAGGGGTGAGGACTTGGATGACTCATTTCTTTGGAGCACCCAAAAAAGCTCCTCCCTACCTCAGGATAAATCCAGAAGACATGAGTGAAGTTCTGTGAGGACAACAAGGGGGTTTTTTTGGGTCTTCTGCTGCTCTGTTTGAGGGTAGAGGTTGGGTTTTTTTTGGGGGTGGGGGAGAAGATGGATGTTCTACCTCCTGCACCCCACCAACCTGCTGGTAAAACCCAACATCTTGAAGAGGTTTCACTCCATCAAGGTTTTAATTGACTTGAGCAGAAGACTTGGTTGCCACAGCAACGGGCCACCAGCCCTGGTTTGTAGAAAACGACTTAAAAACCCATAAAACCCACCAAAAAAAGGTTTAAAAAAATCCCCAAACCCCCAACCCTGAAGATTTTATTCCACATAATAAAAAAAAACCAACCCAAAAGCTCCTCTCCAAGCTCAGGCTCTTCCTGCCTCCTGGAATTTGTGGAGCAGGAGGTCGTCGGCGCGAAGGGCGAAGGTCAGAGCTCGTTTCTGGTAGTACCTGGGGTCCATGGCCAGGTTCTGGATGACATCAGCCAGGAGATGGGCCCTCTCCACGGAGATCCCCGGGGCGTCGTAGCCCAGGGCGGTGAAGTGGACGTGGAGGTGGTAGTAGGAAGGTTGGTAGTGGAGGTAGATCCTCAAGCGGGATGGTGGGAGCCCAAAACGCTTCGTGATGGCCTCCTGGGGAGAGCAGGGAAGAGTTGGGGACACCCCTTGGGTGGTGGGGATGGTCAAAGGGTTGGGGAAGAGGAGGAGGAGTCACCAGTTGGGTGGTGGGGATGGTCAAAGTGTTGGGGAGGAGAAGGAGTCACCAGTTGTGTGGTGGGAATGGACAAAGTGTTGGGAAGGAGGAGCCACCAGTTGGTTGGTGGGAAGGGTCAAAGGGTTGGGAAGAAGGAGTCACCCATTGGTTGGTGGGAATGGTCAAAAGGTTGGTGAGGAGGAGGAGTCACCCGTTGGGTGGTGGGGATGGTCAAAGGGTCTGGAAGGAGAAGGAGTCACCTGTTGGTTGGTGGGGATGGTCAAAGGGTTGGGGAGGAGCAGGAGGAGTCACCCATTGGGTGGTGGGAAGGGTCAAAGAGGAGTCACCCGTTGGTTGGTGGGAATGGTCAAAGGGTCTGGAAGGAAAAGGAGTCACCCGTTGGGTGGTGGGGATGGTCAAAGGGTTGGGGAGGAGAAGGAGGAATTACCCATTGGTTGGTGTGGATGGTCAAAAGGTTGGGGAGGAGGAGAAGGAGTCACCCGTTGGGTGGTGGGGATGGTCAAAGGGTTGGGGAGGAGGAGGAGGAGTCACCAGTTGGTTGGTGGAATGGTCAAAGGGTTGGAGAGGAGAAGGAAGAGGAGTCACCTGTTGGTTGGT
>NW_008588329.1:0-352 GCF_000691845.1 Merops nubicus
GGGCCGCCAGGCCCCCCCGGCATGCTCCCCCCCCTCCCGCTGAGCCACAGGGGGCCTGGTGACACAGCCCCCAACAGCCACCCACAGAATGACGTTGGCCAAAACCAACCAAACCAAGCACGGCTCCGGGTCACCAACGCTTCGGGCAGGGGGTGGGAGAAGGTGGAGCCGAGGAGGAGCTTCCCCTGTGATATTAAATCCCCCCCCGGCCCCGCGCTCTCTTTGCCGCTGTCACGTCGCCGGGGCACAAAAATGGTGAGGGCAGTGATGGGGATGAATTTACCCCACCTCGGGCGTGGGGCTCCCAAGCGTGGGGCATGGTGGGAGCTCTGCCAGGATCCCCCTCGGCCTC
>NW_008588329.1:436-862 GCF_000691845.1 Merops nubicus
AGCTGGCAGGGGACTGAGCTGCCTCCCTGAACTGCTAACATCTCTTTTCTGGTTCTCTCCTTTAGACGACTTACACAGACAAGGGAGAAAAGGTAAGAGCTGTCTGGGGTCTGTGGTGCTGCCTGGTGTGAAACATCAGCCATGGCCACTTGTTAATGCCAACAACATCCACTCCTCACTCCTGAACAACCAGTGAAATCAGGAGTAAAAGTGCTCGCTGGCTGGGCCACGCAGGACGTGGCTCCTCCTGGTCCATCAATGTTAATGATTGAAACTCTCTCTTTCTGGTCTGGGAAGAGGGTGACAAAAGGGAGACGATGGGTGTTTCCTGGCCAACCCCAACGCCTGAGCAGAGCCCTCATTTGTTGTGACATTTATTTCCAAATGCTGCATCTCTCCACCACCTTTTCCCCCTGGGAAGCGCTT
>NW_008588330.1:0-268 GCF_000691845.1 Merops nubicus
TTCTAGGCCCACTGCCTACTACCAGAACTGCAAGGGAGCGTCCTCCCTTATACCAAACGTGCGGAGTTTAAATTCCCTTTCTTTGGCTTGGCGTCTGGTGTAGTTCTCTCACCCTCCCTGGATGGCTTTAATAACTTTCCCCTTGGTCTACTCACCTGAGACCTCCTTTCCTTTATCCTTTTGGTCGACCTTCACAGACCCCCCTGGCCCGCCACTTTTATGTCTCCTGAACAGTCTCGGGCACCCAATCAGTCCTCCCATGTTTGCA
>NW_008588331.1:0-674 GCF_000691845.1 Merops nubicus
ACTAATACCGGGGAGCTGGGCCAAACAGCTGCGCGGCCCCGTTTCCAAATGCCGGTCACAATTACTCAAGCCCTAACGACTCGGTCCACAGGCTCGCCGACCTCGGGGGGACCCCGAGGAGCGGGGAGCGCCGGGCAGTGCTTCGCCCGCACTTCTCCGGTCCAAGCCGGAGCCGCTGCGAGGGCTCGTTCACATCCTCCTCTCTTGCCGCCAACGCTGCTATCGGGCAGAATTTGTCGACCGGAGGGGGAAAATAGATGGATAACTGTGCTGAGAGTTGCTCGGGAAGGTGTGAAGGTCTGTCCCGCGGGCGTGTGTCAGTGCTTGGAGAGCTTTCCTGAGCTCTTTCACTTTTATACTCTTCCAAAAAAAACCGATGCTGATAACCTGCGTTTGCAACATACACGCATACATCTCCCTCTCATGTGTGTAAATATATGCATATCAAGCTATATATACTCATATATATTTTCTTATATATTTTTTATCTCTTTTCTTATATGTATAATTAGCTAACACAAAGAAATGCTCCGGAGGCGCCGCATCCTTCCTATGACTTTGTTTAAACCCTCCGTTCATCAGCCTGCCGAAAGGCGATGGGAAGGAAGAGCAAATGGAAGAGAGCAAAGAGGGAAAAGACCAGAGCCGCTTTCCATTTTTATTAAGTAAAATAA
>NW_008588332.1:0-376 GCF_000691845.1 Merops nubicus
TTCTGCAATTGGGAGAAAATTCCCATAATTTAAGGGGAAATTGCTGCAATTTTAGGGAAATTTCTGCAATTTAGTGGAAAATTTCTATGATTTGGTGGAAATTTCTGCTATTTGGGGAAAATTTTGATAATTCAAGGGGAAATTGCTGCAATTTGGGGGAAAACATCCCTAATTTCAGGTGAAATCCTCGCGATTTGGGGGAAAATTCTGCGATTTGGGGGAAAATTCTGCCATTTGGGGGAAAATTCTGCCATTTGGGGGAAAATTCTGCCATTTTATTGGAAATTCTTGCAATTTGGTTAAAATTTCTTCAATTTTAGCGACAATTCCTGCAATTTGGGGTAAAACATCCCTAATTTCAGGAGCAATCCTCACG
>NW_008588332.1:1126-1463 GCF_000691845.1 Merops nubicus
CCCCCGATTCACCGCAAACCCCTCCGATTTCGGCGCCTATCCTCGACCCCCACCCCACCAGGGTGGAGTTTTTGGGTCAATTTTAGGCCGTTTCGGGGCCTGTTGTCAATAACAGGACCCGGCGACGTCGCTGAGCACCAGGGAGACGTTGACGGCGGCGGGTTTACCGGAATTCCTGTCCACGGATTTTTGGGCCACCCGGAAGGGGAGCCGCTCGTGGCCCACCAGGCAGGTGAAGACGCGGCCGGCCGACCAATCGCGGTGAGGGACGGACAGGAAGCTGTAGGCCAGGTAGGCGTGGCCCAGGGCGGGGTCCGGCAGCGGCGGGGCGGAGACG
>NW_008588333.1:0-297 GCF_000691845.1 Merops nubicus
AGAGGATTTACGGTGAATACAGTGTTACTATTGACTGAAAATCAGACAAAACTTGAGCCCTCCTCCCCCAGTCCCCGCTCCCCAGAAAGCGCGTTCCTTTCACTGAATATTGGAAATGTTTTGTTCTTACTATATATCGGGAAAACTGTTTATGTCATGAACGTTAAAACTGCTGGAAATCTCAGTACTGTCTTTATTTTTGTATATCGTATTTATAAAAAAAAAAAATTACCTCTACTTATGCATGCTAAATTATTCCCCAGACCTTCCCACTCGTGCGATGGGGTGGAAAATAAC
>NW_008588334.1:0-284 GCF_000691845.1 Merops nubicus
AGGAGATGGGTCGCGAACTGCGAAAGGCACAAACAAAAGACATGCATGCGCAATGAGAAGAGGTCCCTACAGACCCCCACTCTCTGGAGACACTTTTTTTCCAAGGGGGTGGCCATTTAATGAGCCTGTTTCTCCCCATTGTCTGGCTCTGCTGCCAGCCGTCTGTTGCAGCCCAGCCCCTTTCCTCTGCCTCTCCATCCTCCCCCTTCCTTCTGTTCCTGACCCGATGGGAAACTTTCCCATGGAAGAGAGCCCCAAGGGGAGGGGGGGGTGGGGGGTGAAAA
>NW_008588335.1:0-670 GCF_000691845.1 Merops nubicus
AGGGCTCTGCAAGGATTTCCTTGGGAAGAATGGAACTATTTAGCCAAAACCTTCCAGAAAGGGAAGAAATCTGAGCTGGGAAATGTCAGCTCAGATGGCTGCAGCCTGGAGAAGTCTGGGACCAGAGAAGGAGAGGAAGAGCAAATTCTGCTGTGGTTGCTGCTCCCCTGGAGAGGGCAGCGACGACAGCTCGCCAGCCAGGCTCGGCCACTCTCACTCCAGCTGCTCGTTCCAGCTTCTCAGGATATCTCTGCAGCTCCACCTTTGGTCTGAGATCAGCCGGGTTAGGGGTCGTTGCTTTCGTTGGGTTTTTCCCCCTCTGGAAACACGGAATGAAAGCTGAGGGCGGGCAGGCTGTGCTCTGCTCTCAGCTGGAGCTCTGCTGGAGCTCTGGGCGGGGTTTGGGATGCCCGGTGACGCTGGTGCCTCCTCTGGGGGTGGTTGGCATTGCTGCAGGGCACCGCTACGTCATCCTCGACATCCCTCTTCTCTTCGAGACCCGCGGGCTGACCCGGTTCATGAAATACACCGTCCTGGTTTATTGGTGAGTGCCACGGGAGCCACGGGGAGAGCTCTGGCAAGGACTGTGCTGCAGCCCTGGGGCCACCTCTCCTCTCATGTGCAAGGGGCTTTTACTGAGGTTTCCCCAAAAACTGGCACCATCACACAG
>NW_008588336.1:0-466 GCF_000691845.1 Merops nubicus
CCCGCCCTGCTTCCCGCGGCCAGACATCGCAGCAACTCAGCACTCAATGGCAAATGACGAGAAACTAAAACGAGCGCCTCAACTGGCGCTTATATCCCCTCGCAGCGAAGGGAGCGGTTTGGGATAGGCTGAGGGGGGGGTGACATTCCGAAAGCAGCCAATGGGAACGCAGATCGAATTCTAGCAAATGGAAACTAACTTACGGCTCCCTATCTGCTATCACAACGTAACAGCGCTCACCCAATGAGAAATGAGGCTAAGGGAAACCCTAATTTGCATATGGTCCCTATAAAAGGACGGGGCTCAGATGGACTGTTTACTTGCGCAGCTGCTCGAGGACTGCTGGTAGTGAGTGTGAAGTTGATTACGATGCCTGAGCCGGCCAAGTCCGCGCCCGCGCCCAAGAAGGGCTCCAAGAAGGCGGTGACCAAGACGCAGAAGAAGGGAGACAAGAAACGGCGCGAGA
>NW_008588336.1:732-1338 GCF_000691845.1 Merops nubicus
GCGTCCCTCACCGTCATTTCTAACCCAAATGCTCTTTTAAGAGCCACCCACCTTTTCTATAAAAGAGCTGATGCCGCGTGGTGACGTGCGTGTAGCTGTCTCGGTGCTGGGGAAGCAGTGGCCGTGCGAGTGCCACCCCTTGTTAAAGGGACGGAGCACGTACGTTTGCGGTAAAGGATGTGCCGTGTACGTGCCTGCTGGAGCAGAGAGTTGCCCACAAGTCGCTATTAGCACGGCGGGAGCCCGCTTCAGTTTCGTGCCTGGTCTGAGGGCAGGGGTTTAAACATATGAACGATGTCATGTGCTCTCCTTCAATGCCTCAAATAAGCTCATTCTGGTTAGCTGCCGAGCTATCTAGCCGAGGGTATTGCAGCGGAAGCACAGAAGGGTTCAGATGACCGTGCGCTTCCCCCCGCCCCGCCAAAAACCTCTAGACTGAGATCCCCTCCACACCGCTGCGATTTCGCGGGCTACCCCAGGAAATTAACTGAACGTTTCGCTGCATTCTCGCTCCCGAACGGCGCGGCCCCGCTTCGGTCCCGAGCACGGTCTATCGCCCGGCGTCCATGCCTTCCCCGGCCCTCGGCCGCCCTGTTCCCCCTGTGC
>NW_008588337.1:0-7860 GCF_000691845.1 Merops nubicus
TATATATATATATATATGTATGTAAGTAGCCTAAGCTGCATAGCACACTTGCTCCTATCTGGGTAGGGCTTGGACTGCTATCCCGAGAATAGTGGTGGCCTGGGACCTGCTGTAGATGTTGTTGGCCGTTCAATGCCAAAATGGCAATCTCTACTATGTTGTTGGTGCCAAAACTGGTGCTAAGTCTTGGTCAGAGCCCAAAATCGTGTCAAGCACTTTGGTTACCAAGGAAGGGCAGGGTGGATCTCATGGAATTACTGCCATACCTAATAAAATAATAGATGCATATAAAGAACTTGAGTTGCTAGTCATTGCATATTTGATGTATTTGGATAGAGAAGAACCTTTAATACTTATCAGAAGTAGTTACTCATGCTTTGTAACTGATTGTGCAAACGGACTTATTTTTAAATAAAGAATGACTAGTACCTGAGAAAGTAGTACAGATGCAGCTGGTCACCTAACAATTATGGACATGGAGCTCTTTCAGAATAGCTGTCTGTATGGAAATATTGAGATGCAAATGCTTAATATCTGTCTGGTTTGAATCAGTTTGCTTAGAACAGGTATAATTTTTCCAGAAACAGCAGGACAGGGAATGTTTCTCTTTGCTCGGCTTCAGTCCTGTGTTGTCCTCTTGCCTCATCACATTATCTTATCCTAGGGTAGGGCATGCATTCTTGCCTTGCATGTCATGGTGCAGTGTACTTCTTTTCCTCTAGCACTGTTAAGAAAGACACGAGGAATACTGTTTCTTGGGCTGGGCATTTTAAAAATGCAAGAAGACACTTCTGACTTAAACCAATTTCAGAGTCAGCCTTAAATATCAAAAAATAGAGCATGCTATTCTACTGTTAAATCTCTCCTGAAAGGCTCAAAAAACCTCATTCACTCTTTGTCATAAAGTAACAGAGGACATTGTTATATTTTGGTAACTACTGTGAAAATTCAAAGCGAAAGCATTTTCCACAGGGGTGTCAAGCACCAGCATTTTGTGGCAACTTTTCTCTTAGTTACTGGTGTGGACACTGAAAAGGATGTAACAGATGAAAAATCCAACTGCCTATCTGCATCCAGAACACGTATGTGACAGAAGGACATGGAAAGCATAAGAACAGACTGCAACAGTGTCGCATGTCTGACAGACTGAACCCTTCACTGAAACTTGTCCTGTACATGTTTCCTAGTAGCACAGGAATAGAGTGGGCTAGGGGATGCCACTCTTGCCATTTGTCCAAAGGAACTGTTTAATTCCCAATTTTTTTTCCTTGGAAGGACTTCCTTAGGAAGACTTGAAAGTGCAAGATTAGTTTGTATTATAGGAGAACCCTGAGAAAATGAGGTCAAACACACCTCTGTCATCACACACAAGCAAGACACATGAACAGTGATTAAAGGAGAAAAAATGTCTTCTCTTGAGCATTATTCTCACTAAGGGATCATGTGTAGGCCTGGTCTGTTATGTATAATTTTTGATATAAAACTGAAAGATATGTCCTGTAATATATATGCTAATGGAAGAAGAAAATGGCTGTTACCATTACACCTCCCAAGGGTTTTCCAGATGCTATTTCTGCAGTAGCAGAGATGGAAGAAATCTAAACTCATTTTCTCATTTCTCTTGCAAAAGAAGGAGGAAAAATATTATGAAGTACAATTATCTCCTTTAGTTTTTCAGCAAGACTGAGATTTTAGAGTGTTCCCATCTTTGCAGCACAGTGATCTTTCCATGGGAAAGTTTTGCAGTGGAAAACTTTATGACCAGCTCTATTGCCTACCAGCCCTAACTTCTTTAGTACGTTCTTAGTACGTTCCTACTGAAGTTTTCTACACATTACCATTTTCAAGAAAATATTCATATCAAAATTAACTAATTTTATAATTATTTGCTCTTAATCCTTAAGTAGGACTTAAAATATTCCTTAATACTCCAATTTTTCACTTCTGAAGAATTCGATATTTCAGTTCTGTACCAGAATAGAAAGTCAAGCTAATAGCTCTCTACATGGAATTAAATTTCAAAAATGAGAACAAAAATGTTTATATAAAAAACTACCATCACACTTTAAAACAATATTTTGAAATGTCTACACAAAACAAGTCTCTCTCACTAAGAATAAAAATGTTATTTGCTTTCCATACGTTCACATAAAAAGCCCCACTTTCGTGCTCAAAGTTGCAGTTAGTCTTAGGCCTGAATTCATGCACCAAGCTGAGATTTGGAAGCAAGAGGATCTGCCATTTGATGCTCATTCCATCAAGAGAAAAACATGGTCACATGCAGACCATTCACTCATTTTCATTTTCCCTCTGTATGTGCCAGACACTCTCAAATTTGGTTTATAGAGAGCTGAGGAAAGGTATGTTTTATGAACTGCCTGAGGCTATATCAGATAAATTTGAGCCTTGGAAACCTCCGCAGTCTTGAATTAGGTTTTTCAAAAGACCCTGCACATGAATACCCAGTTCCTATTATGTTTGTTTACTTCTGTTCTCAACATCAGGATTTTGTTTGGGCAGGATTTCAATGAACAACCTGATAAGAGAAGTAATGTCCTTTCTGTTTGAGGTTAAGTCAAGATGCTTTAGTCAACAGCATCCAAGCAGAGTCCTGTCCAATTGCTAGACTCTTTACCTCAGTGCTGTCATTAAATTTTGTCTTCCACATGCCTTTTTTTTTTTTTTTTTTTTTCAGGCTGTCCAAGCAGCCTTAAAGCACAACCTGACAGCATGAAGATATTGCCAACGCAAGAAGATCTCCTGGCTGAAGAGGGAGGGTTGCATCTCTTAATGTGTAGACATGCTTTCATGATCCTTGCCTTTGAATGAAACCCATAACATCCTGATCACCAACTTCATTGCAGATTCTTTGCTTGTTTAGTGCCATTAAAGTTCAGTTGGTACCTGCTGTGTGAGCAACCAAGGTCTCTAATGCCCATCTACTATTCAACTATTTTATTTAGTAACAGCTGATGCCAGGCTCTAGAACAACTATCTGGCATAATCAGCCTTTGAGCACAGTGGGGTTCAGATAAAGAAAATAATTGAAATTAGGACTGGCTGATAAAGACAGATACAGTGAATCAACAGCCTCCTCATACAGTGAGCAAAAGGCAAATCACAATTTGCTGCAGATTGCAGATGGGCTAGAATCCAGTGATCTGTGCCAGCTGGTAACAGCAGAGATGATGCACTCAATGCTTCATAGAATCTGAAAAATATTCCATGGGAGTGCAATTCAGCTAACGTAACACTTTGCAATTAATAACTCTCACTGGGTTTTTTTTTGTTCTTAAATAGATACATTTGCATTCAAATAGCATGTCTCTTTATATGGACCCTTCTGTTCCTACTGTTCCCTCAGCTGAAGTCATAACCCTCTGTTTGGGACATCAACATGGGTTGATTATGATGTTAAGAAGAGCACAGTATGACTTCAAGTGAGGAATGAACAGCAGGAGCAGACAAAATTGTAACTCACAAATATACTGCTTGCATGCAAATACCTCCGTTGTCATAGCACAAGTATTACAGTGAAAGATTTGCAGAATATTGAACATGGAGACAGAAAATAATAGTAAGTGGAGTAGCTCCTCAGAGTTCCCCGGGAATCACAGGCTATTCAAAAACTGAAAAGTGAATGTTCATGATTTCTTTGTGAGCATAAGTTGTTAGGATTTCTTATTTTGTTTTCTCTTCCCTGAGGAAGTATTCCTTCTGCACAACTTTTATAATTTTCAGTTCTTTGCCACTTTTAAAGTTTCCACTTCTTAATTGTGCACTTCAGTCAGTTCTGTTCAAGCACAGCCTGGCTGCACAAAGTCTGTGTTATACAGCAGAGTTCTTCCTCAGAAATGAAACTTAAGAAACCAAGCTGGACTTCAAACAGATGCACAAAAATGTGTTGGATGTCTGGGCGTTCTTGCACACAGGAGGTGCAGGAAATAGAGGAAGGCTGTCAAAATTATTTTAGATGTGTGCTTTATGAAATGCTTCATAGGTTTTTTTCTGCAGCTCTCATGTACCAGTTGACTATCAAAAACCATCTTGATAATCAGGTAACACAAATGGACCTCTGACACACACTTTATTTAGCTGTCATATATATATATTTTTTTCCTGATACTTTCTTGTATCATTTTACTAAATTTATTAGTAATAATAAATATATATAATATAAATAATATTAAATTTATTAGTAATAATAATTAATAGAAATAATTGTGACTAGAACAATCAAGGCTTCACTTCACTAGGCATGGACAAGAGCATAAATTATTCATTGCCTTAAACAGTTTTGGATTCTGAGGATTATAAAACAGTATTTTAGTAAGAATTTACTACAAAAGTACCACCCATTGAGGTTGAGTTTTTAATCCTGGCATTCCTACTCGCTTAAATGGAAATTGTATTAAAAAACTTTATTTAAAAACCATAAACTAGTTTGGTCATCAAGGATGAATGTAAATTAAATCTCTTTAGCGTATGTGCCATATCTACATTTGTATTGCAGCAGCCTATTGACTGTATCTCTTATTACCTGTATTGATTCCTTATTACTTCCTCTGTTTTTCACCAGTGTTGCCTAGGAGACAATTCTGATTTTGTTACAATGAAAAAAATTCTCAAAGTGAAAAGAAAGTTGAAAGATTAGAATCACTTATTAGAGATGGATGGAATTCTAATACTGGTCTATTCCTTGACCTCGAGTCAAGGTCACTCTTGAACCTACATAGCTGGAAAATCCTGATGCTGAGGAAGTATTTAGAAATAGAGACCGTTCCTCTTCCACTAGTGGAACTACAAACACTTTTCTCCCCTTATGTTATTTGGAAAATATTCACAACCAAACTGAAAAAAACCTGAAAAGTCACGAGTTTTCAGGTATACTTATGATCCCAAAAGTTGACTAGAGTACCAATGCTTTTATCTTTAACCTGTCTCCTACTTCAGGTGAGCTGAATGTTTTCTTAGGCTTTTTGCATAGTGAAGTGACTCTTTTTGCAGCAGTACACCTTTGCTGAGTCTGGCTTTGCCATTCAAGGTTTGATTACACCATGAACTCTCCCCTGATTCCTAGAGACTATCCTTTAGACAAAAAAGGAATAGTGCAGAGACCATTTTCTGGTGAACTCAGTCATGATTTGTAATCTCAGTACTGGTCCACATACTGCAAGGCCAAACCCGAATGCTGTGCTAGAATGCCTGTCGCTTCCTCCCGTCTCCTCTCATTCATTTAGACTTTTTATCTAGCATGGTCAGAAGTAGCTCCCTTTTTGGAGGGAACTGCATAACACCTTGAATTCCTTTAAGCCATGAAGATTCCAGTGTTAATATAACTGAACCTGTGATGCAAAGTGTGCTGCTGCTAAGATACCTCTTAAACTCCCTAACCATAGGTCAGAAATCCTTGATATATCCCAGTAATCATCTGGCAATTGAGACTTTATGGGAAATATAGTTCAGATCAGGAGCTCAGATCACCAAATGAAATGGGGACCATTAGTTTCCTGAACTATAGCTGCCAGGATATACCACAACAGCATTTCAGAATCATCTGAAGTACAGTTACACACCAGAGCATATATTTATATTAAGATGTATTTGTGATTATATAGAGAATATTCATTACCTAGGGTCAGTGGCTTTCTATATTCTAGTTACAAAACTATCACTGAAACCTGATTTGCAAATGACTTACCAGCAGGATTTGACACAGGGCAAAAATATTTGCATTTAAAACATATTCAGATGTGGTCAGCTCATGCTTTCTTTAGCTATATAGTATTCTCTGTTTGTAGACAGATTTAACAGCCATGGATGACTGTGATTAAAATATGTGGAGTGATGCACTACTGGCTTAAATGGACCTCTTCAAGAATGAGCTCAAACTAGTTTCTGAACTGTCTGTTATTTACTTTTTTCCTGTAACAGGGACAAAGAGGGGTGGGAAGAATGGCATGGTTACGGTAATACTAGTTATTTTTCAGTTGGAAAACAAAGGAATATGGCTGCTGAGGCTGAAAGGCAAACTTCGTCCAGCTTGCCTGAGCTGGAAATGTTAAGCTCATAATGGAGACAGGACTTATTTAATTAATAGCAATAATCTTTACCATTATAGAGGCTGATTTACTGCTATTTCTGCTTCTGGATAGCTGCACTAGTTTCTGATGCACTTTGAACTATGCAATAGAGAAAAGAATGAGCAACTTTCCACTTGCAGTAGAAGTCCCATTCAACCACACTTGGGCTGTTATTGTATGCCTACTAATTCACACTAAAGGGTGTTCAAAACCTTTGCAAAGATTTCCTGAGAGAATCTTGCACCTCCTATTCTCTGCTGGAGAGAAAACATTCCTCCTGTAAAAGAAGGTAAGATAATCAAAGACTGAGTGAAATTATCCTGTAGGAGACAAACAAAGCCAGCAATTACCCCAAGAGCTTCTGGGGCATTAAAAGTTCTTAAAATTCAGTTATTTCAGTGACTAAACAGCAATTTTTAAAGTATACCTCTTGGCTTTTCTTTTGGTCTTCTATGGTCAAGCAGACAAGCCAGCCTAACCAAATAGATCTGTGGTGTAGCTGAACAGATTCAACAACTCATCTTGAAACTTCTGGATATAACCTTCTGTCCTGGTTTAAGCGAAAACAGGACTATTTCTGTTCAATGATTTTACTTTTCAGCCACGTCTCTTCTAGCTAAATACACTTTCTGAATTTAACGGTACATTTTTACAGATAGTATCTGTTTCTAACAGTGGTAATGTGATGTTGACAGTTACTGCCAAGGATTGGTGTGCAGAAAGGCTGTTATTTACACTTGCTTCTGTGCACCCCAAGATCACCGCCACATCTTCTGTATCATGTTGTGAGTGCAGTGAGTAAGAGGTCACACATGCAGGGAGGAGCAGACAGGACAGGTGATCCTAAACTGACCAACAATGTATTCCACTCCATATATTTAATATTCAGTATAAAACTGAGGGATCACAAGAGTCAAGCTCTCTTCTTGAATGGCTAGCATCTGAGCAGGAGTCTGTCTGTTCTGCCTTCAATCCAAATCCCTGCATTCCTGAATCTGGTTTCAAATCCAGCTCCTGAATCTGGTTTCCATCTGCCGTCAAGTCCAGTCTAAGACTTCCCCAGTGCCTGCTCACAGCATTAGTGATGACAGTTACGTAACTGCCATCAGGTGGGTTTGGTTCAATATTTGCTTTCTGTATATTTGCACATATTTCATTTTATTGTTATTATATTTATTAAATCTATTCCAGTTTTGGTTTCCAATCCACAAGTGCCTATCCCTTATTCCCTTTCTCTTCCACTTCGGGAAAGGAGAGGGGCTAATAGAGAGATTCTGTCATTTGTCTGGTGGCCAGCCCAGACCCAACCCTTGACATTACTCAGTGCACCAATACTGAACATTGGAGGCCTTTCGGGCTGCTTTAAAAACTGATGAGATACATTTTCTTTTCTTGTTTCTTGGTATTTTCCTCCAAGTTTTAAAGCTTATTTCCTGATTTTATTTGGGGTCAGTCAAGTCTATAAATATGGACAGCCTGGCAAAAAAATAGAAGATATGTCATGCTGTGTAGTGTGAACTAATAGGCTGGGTATTTCAAAACTGTCCATTAGGTTTGGATGCTCAGTTCCTGAGCTGGACTGGACAGCCAGCTCCTCTCAGCAACTTTAGAGATTGCAGCTGTAGTACAAAGGGAGGTGGCCAAGAGATTGAGAAGCAGGACAAATCATAGAATCGTAGAATCCTTTAGGTTGGAAGAGACCTTTAAGATCATCAAGTCCAACCATCAAGCTAACACTACTAAGACCTCAGCTAAAACAGATCATAATCTGTCAGGG
>NW_008588338.1:0-210 GCF_000691845.1 Merops nubicus
CCAATAACAGCTGGGGCTGTTGTATTGTGGAGCTGTGTGTTTTCTTTTTAAGGGCTCAGCACTACTGAAAAGGCAGGTCTGGCCCGAGCACGTCTGCCCAAGCAAGCGGCTGGCCTGCTGGGAGGCTCAGCCCAGGACTTCACGTGGGAAGAGCTCCAACACCAGAGCAGGTCAAAAAGCTCCTTTGGCTCCGCTGCCTGGCTCTCTGCT
>NW_008588339.1:0-506 GCF_000691845.1 Merops nubicus
CCATTCAAGTCCAGGTTTATAGAGGCACTTTGGCATTTTACTTCTCAGTGCCTCTTTGAATAAGGTGAAGTGATCAAAGCTATATCTTAGAAAGAGAAACTCTTTATGTCTCTGGATTAGGACCAGTTAATAGAAAAATCTTTTTTAGCTTAGTCTGTTTACTTTAAGGCTATTGTTCTCCAAGGGAGGTAAACTCTCATTGTAAACTGCTGAACTTTTGAAGGCAGAGGATAAGACTCTGAGTGGTTTTCACTGAGTAGACTTCCACATTGTGATCCCGCTTAGAGTATAATTTGTCCTGTACTATCATATAGCCTTTTCTCCTTCCTTCTTGCCTGCCTTCCCATTTATGTTGGATAAAAATGGGGAACTTGTAGTACATTTGTTGTGGAGACAATTGTCTCAGTCTTTCTCCTGTGTTACTCAAAACCACAGTTTCTAAACTATGTGGTTGCTGAAGTAAATGCAAAGCTTGTTGGACCACACACAGACTGTGCCTGGATCCA
>NW_008588340.1:0-606 GCF_000691845.1 Merops nubicus
TTCCTTTGAAAAAGCTGGAGCAAGAGTTAATAACCATAAAATACTGGGGCAAAGCTGCAACCACACCAGGGGCATCCCTCAAGCACTGAACTCTCTGAGAAGAGAGATCTTGTGTTAGTGAGAGGGGGGCACAACAGACCAGCAGCTGGGAGTTCCCTGCCAAAAATGCAGCAGGCACCATTTCCATCCTCTGCCTAAAGTTGCACCATCCAAACCATCCAAGAAGGAGGAAGATGAGGGATCCATTCTTCTGAGTGTGTCTCCCTGCTGAGCAACTCAAGGCAAGCTGGGTAAACAGTTACCCCAGTGTTCCATGGATCCCATGATGTGAGAGATGGGCTGAACTAACCTTCCACAATAACAGTGCTCAACAACACCTCTTAGTTCATGGACTACCACAGTGGCTGCTGAAGGTTTCTGGCACAATCTTCTGCAAACCATATCATGGTGGATCCTCTCCTTGCTCAGCAGAGCACAGGCCACCAGGCTCAAGCTCCCCAAATTTATCTCTGTGTGTTCTATGCATGTTAGAAGGGACCTGTTCACTGGAGAATGCCCATGAAACTCCCAGATTGCCAAGGTCCTCTTTGGTTCTCATCTTTTTTT
>NW_008588341.1:0-1893 GCF_000691845.1 Merops nubicus
AGAGCGCCCAGCGCACCGCACGCAGGTCGCCCGCCTCGCCGTGGGCACTGCCAGCCAGGGCCTGGGGGCACAGGGGAAGCACAGTGAGCAGCGGGCACCCCACACCTTGCTGCCAGGATGGGGAGCGAGGGCCACCCGACAGACGTGGGCTCTTATCTCCCGCAGAAACTGCTCCACTTCAACCCGTTCTGGAGAGACATTCCACTTTCCAGCACCTTTTTTCTCTTTTTGCACTCTTTTTTTCCCCTCCAATGACCATGTCTCTACTCCTGTCCCTTTGCAGGCTGAGGTGCACCAGGAACACTTCTGATGGAGCGGGACATGCTGCTCCCAGGGAGGGGACCCAGGATTGCAGGACCTCTCACTGAAGGAGCGCTTAGATGGCTTGCAGAGTTTCCAGGTTTGCTGCTTCTCCTCCTGCCAGCAGTGCCACAGGCAGAACCAGCACCTTCCTACATAATTTCACCTCCCCAAGACTGACCACAGACTCACAGCCACAGGTATGAACCCCACTTTCTCCCTGTAAACCTGGCACTGCCCTTTCCACACAGCTACTCTCTGGCTTTTTGTGCACTCGCCCCATGGATCGGCACAATATAACACTGGTACAACCAAGCACAATGTAACACTTCTCCAAAACAACTGGGTTTTCACCCCGGACCACATCAGCTGAGACAGATACCGGCACCCAGCTGCAGGGCTGTAACCCCCCCCACTCAGCTGCATTTGTGCCCCCACCCCTGGCAAACAGGAAAGGCAGCATAAAGGCTTCCACTTACCCAGGCACGTCCGCAGCCTCCCCTTAACCCCCAGAAGAGGTGCAGAGGCAAACCGAGAGGTCTCTGCCACCCTCGCAGCCAGCTAATTATGGCAGGAGAACCAGGTGATCAGCTTGGCGAGCGGCTTTGGGATTAACTGCTGTGCCCAAGGGCCGCGCCGTGGCAGCCAGCCCCAGCCACAGATCCACATCGACACCCAGATCCCTGCGAGACCCTGGGTTTCAGCTCTTTAAAGGAGTTGTACCCAACAGTTTCCAACAGCAAGGCTCAGCTTCTCCTCCCTGCCTCAATACAAATCCCTCAGGCCTGGCACCCTGTCCCACTTCATAAACACCCATTTTCCCCCCAGTTTTACTCTGCACAGCTCTAACAAGAGAGGACACTGGCTGCATTTTCAATGAACATCTTGACAGAACAATTAGGGCCTCCTAATGAACCCACAGACATCAGCCATACTCTTGGCTAATGGCTCCAGTAGCAAAGGCTCTCTGGAAGGGAGCAGCAAATGCTTTCTAAGCCAAGAACATCAGGCTGAAGCCCACAGAAAAACCTCAGCATTTTGGGGAAAAAAAAAAAATAACAGGAAGGGACATAAATGCCAAATTCTAAAGAAAAGCCTTTTTTAAATTAAAAAAGGGTAAAATTTTCCAAATTAGCTTTCCAGAACACTACAGGACTGCTGCAGGCTATATTCCTCCATATACATGGCAGAGAAATGGAACCACATGTAATAAAAATGATTCAATAGGCCCATTTGCAGGACATTGTGGTGTGCTGCAGCAAGAACCTGGACACTCTGCAGGGCTGTTCATTAGGCAGCACGGCCTAACGAGCTGCTGCACCTTGGGGGTGTGGGACACTGAAACAGGGCAGAGGATGGAGCTCTTGGCTGGGCTCACTCCCAGCCATCGATCTCCACTTCATAAGGGCTGGGGATGAGGAGTACACCCAGCCCAGCCTACCTTCCCACCAGCTCCTCCTGAGCTGCAGAGGACGTACTCCAGCTGGAAGCAGACCCCGAACGCCGGGTGAGGGACCATTTCGCTCAGCTGGATGCGGCTCCTCAGGACCAGGGCTTGACCTGCAGCCCTGTGCCAGGATGGAGAGGCCGCTG
>NW_008588342.1:0-6139 GCF_000691845.1 Merops nubicus
GCCCTGCCTCGCCGTGGGCGCGGAGCTGCGGCGCAGGGAGCCCCGCCGTGCCGTGCTTTTCCTCCTAGGCAGCGGGGAAAATGTACTCGTCGCCCCTTAAGCCCTAAAACACGGGGCTCCGAGTTGTATGGGTGGTCTCACGGCGGGCGGTTGCCTTGGTTTGAAACGGCGTTTAACCGCGCAAAGCGTGAGTGATGGTTGTAGTGTTATTTTAGGAAGGAGGTCGAAGGCCTGTACTTAAAAAAGGAACTTGTGCATTGAGGTGAATTATCAAATATAAACCGACTGCAGGCACAACGCTCTACTGGAGAGGAGGATTTACATTAATTATTGAAGTTCTTGTCTAGGGTGGTTATGGGTTGGTAAGCTCCTCCTTTCCTTGGAATTATTATAGGGTTATTTTTAGATGGAGTTGGATTTAAAAGAACACCTTGGATCTATCTCTCTGTTTAATAGGAAAGTGCATATCTCTGTAGCGGGAGATTAGGTAGCCCTCACAAGGGTCAGCCATGTCTTTGCGTGCTCGGTCATCAGATGTACTTATATCTTATGCAAATGACGCAGAATTAAATATTACAGAGTTGCTAAGAAAAGTTTATGTTTATACTCACTGTTCCTTGTCTGAGCAGTTAACTATTCTTAGGGCTACAGGGGTTTTACAGTACAACATCTTTCACATTCAGGGTGAGGTCTCTTGCAAAGTTGAATTGCATATGCTTCTGACTTGCCTTGCTGGTTGTGTCCTCTGCATCCTTTCAGCATGAATTCCTTCTGCGTTTTTCCAAAGAGTACCAATTAATACACAGTCATAGGTTAGATGATGGTTACTGCACTGCTTGTCAGACTGCTTCTCCAGTTTACCCCCTCACCTGCAGAGTTTCTGACTGCAGGTACAGCAGAACATGATCGTTTCTAAGCCACCACACTTGCAGCCCACCATGTTAAGCAAACAGATTTACTCTAATATACCAAGCTGTAACCTGCAAGCAGTTACCATCCCCTTCAGATGTCTTTGTCAGAGCTGTGGGTGGACAAATGGCAATAGTAAAAACATTAGCTGTCCCAATTTTAGCTAGTAAATGTGGATCAATGTCCAAGTGCGGAGAGCAGATATCAGGTAGCTTGTGGCTTTTGGTAGTCCTCATAGCCTGAAATCCTCAAGGCATCATGTATAAACAGTGCTCTGCCAGCCTGCAGACCATCTTAATATCACTGAATTTGCATCTTTTTCCTTATCACTGATGCTCTAGGTACAGTCCACTCTCACTTTCACTAGAATGCTACTGACTGGATGAAGTACACTTTAAAAAAAAATCAGGGACTAAAAGAAAATAAATTTAAAGTATGACAATCAAAAAAAACCCACGATGCTCCTCTTCTAACACGTGTTCAAACTTCTGACTGAAAGTACTGAAGTATGCTGTCATTGCTTGCAGCACAGGTCAGGTGCCTGTTTCCACAGGCTGAGCTGTATTTGAGGAATCTGTAAATAAGAGTTTGGGTGTTGTATTTTGTTAATTTGGGACACTGTAATAAAGCAGGGCATTGGCAACAGGACAAATCGTTAGCTGCAGATTTCACCCTGGTGTTTTAAGGCAGCCTGAGAGATGGAGAGATTTACTGCAGAGCACTGTACTACAGTTGTTCAGCTGAATTGTGCTTTCGCCATCTGTGTATTAGTTATGGATCAGACCTTAAAATAACTCTAGGAGCTATGGTAGTGCCACCAGTGAATCGGAAATCTGAGGTCCACAACAGACTCTCCTCCAAAAAAACAGTGCCTGTTGTTGGAAGGGAGAATGTAACTTTATATTGCTGCTTTTACTTGAAGACAGTATTTGGAAGTGGCTGAATGATTTAAGAGAAGTATCCACATCTGCTGATTTAATGCCAGAGGCTGGAATCTTCATCTCTGTTGTTTGTGGGTTTTTTTAAGTGCTGTGGGTGCATTTTCTGGGAAGGAAGGTGTAACAAGGAAAATGGGACATCAGAGGGTTTAATGATTTTAAGTCTTTAGCTGGCACATGGTCAGAGATTAATGTGAATATCTAATGATTTGTCAGACAGTATAGAATAGTCTACGCTATTACCAATGTAGTGTTGTTTTACTGAAGAATTATTGCACCAAAACATGATTTGGTTGATAGCCTTTCCTCTGTCTACCGAGATGGATTCTTTTTGTACTATCAGTGGCTGTCATGCTTAGAATAATTTCTGTCAATCATAACCCTGCAACAGATTTTTCTGTTTACAAAGATACAAAACTCCTAAAATAAGAGCTCAAACTGAGCTCAACTGAAACAGGTATGATTTTTCCCTTAACCATAAAGCAGCGTTGAGAAGACCTCAATTTAGCAAAGACTCTGTACAGACCATTTCTTCAGACATCTGTTTTTTAAGCAGTATAAAGTGAACTGCTTACTAAAAAGCCTTAAATCTCTTCAAGCAAGGAAAATCTAGTGCTTTGGGATCAAACCCACTAGAAATATTTAAAGGAGAGAGAGAGCACTAGTGTGGCAGAGCTGCAAGAACATGTTGTGTTCCCTTGTTCTTACAGGATAGGAAGATTTACCTTAAAACTGGTTTCTATCTCAGTGCTCAGCATGCAACGTGGATTTCAATGGATATTACAAAATGGTTCTGTTGAAATTACCTTGCTGTAGTAGAAGAGCAAGTTCAGGGTGTGTCTGTAATGTGTGGTTCTGATTTCAGTGGTAAATTAATTATTACTCAATTTTATCTGTTGTAACCTTCAGCTTGCAGAAGACATTTCAGTTCAGAAGTCTGTTTAGCAAAGAAAGTTGTCTTGGTTTGTGAGTGAGTGCAGGGATGTTAAATACATTTTGGTGGGACTCGGTGGTGCCAAGAGAATAAGGCTTTAGTGCCTTCTTATTCTAAATGTGGTTTTCAGCCATAATGGGACAGTTGTATGTCAGTTGATGCACAGCTTACTTGTACATAAGGACAAACCATGACTTACAGAGGTGTTGGTATTCTGGAAAGACACAGGCTTCTGTGTGTCAGGACAATTTCTACATTATAGAATACTTAAAACTGAAAATTTTCCTTTAGTCTTTTTTTCCTGAGGAAAGTCTGGCAGTGAGGGTACAGGTTACACAGGATTGTAAAGAGGTTTTGTGGAAACTTGTTGCCTCCTAGTTATCTATCCCACCCTTCCGCTCATCTCTCCTTTACACTTGTGAAGAAAGGAAGGGGTTGAGGGAGAGGTAAGCCATAATTTATGTGATGTGACAAATATTCTACCTCTTTGAGGCCACTGGCACGAATAAATTAAGAGCCTGCAGATCTGGTAAGCAACTTCCATTGCTTACATTTAGATGGGAAGAGACTATACAACACTACAGCTGAAGAGGTCTACAGATACAAATAAGAGCATATTTCTCTCAATTCACTGTTAATGGATGAATCGAGGTGTTGCTTCCACAGGGTATGAGTATTGTAGGCCCTGGGTGTTGCCAGCATTGTAGGAGGGTGTTGTGGTTTAACCTTGGCTGGCAACAAAGCACCAAGCAACTGCTCACTTGCACCCTCCCACACACCCCCCTGCAAGGGGATGGGGGAGAGAATCAGAAGGGTAAGAATGAGAAAACTCATGGGTTAAGATAAAAATGGTTTAATAATAATAAAAAAAGGTAGTAATAATACACTCTAAGGAAAAGGGGGAGGGAGAATAAATAAGAGAAAAATAGAACACAAGGCAGACAAGAGATGCAAGTGAAAACTGTTGCTCCCCACCACTTGATGGATGGCCAGCCAGTCCCCAAGCATGTCCCCTGCCCCTTTCCCCCAGCCTCCTTCCTAGTCTTGTTGCTGAGCATGGTGTAATATGATAGGGAATATCGCTTGGTCAGCTGTCCCAGCTGTGTCTCCTCCCTGCCTCCTGTGCACCTGCAGCACATTGACTCGTGAGGAGCAGAAAAGGCTTTGCATCTGTAAGCACTGCTCAGCAACAGCTTAAACATCCCCAAATTATCAACACCGTTTCCAGCACAAATCCAAAACACAGCTCCATACTGGCTGTTTTGAAGGAAATAAACTAGCCCAGCCAAAACCAGCACAGACAGCCAATAAGAATATAAATAAGTTTCACTTGGTAGATCAAATTTAAACCAGTATGAGTTGTCCTTCAGGATCCTGACTGAGGTTCCTGCACCTGGAGGTTCTGCTGTCAGCTGATGTAGTCCTACTTTGCACGCCCATCGCATTCTGAACCCTCTGAATCAGAAGGGTTGGGACTATACTTTTTTTGCATAGTTCACATTTTAATGAAGGCAGAAAAAGTTTTAAGTAGAAATTATCTTTTGGGCAGTCTCATTATTGCTGAGTTTTTAAAATTCCTGGTTTTGTATGGAAGGCATGGGAAAGATTCAGGATGACTTTCCGTCTATACAACAGTTTAGCTAATTAGACATGTAAAATGTTGCTGCTGCCATTTTTGCAGACCTTTCTCATGAGTTAATTAGCTATTTTAAAAACTTGGTGTCCGCTTTGCTTTTTTATAACAGCTCCCAGGCTGGCAGCTCCTTGAAACGTCCCATAAGCTGAAGAATTCAGAGGCTCTGATGCTGCGTGCAGGCCCCAGAGACAAGTGGGCAGAAGTTCATGGTCTCAAAGGAGACTTGAATTGCCCAAGCGAATTTCCCATGTCCTCCAGGCAACTTAGAGGCACTTACAAGACACAGTAACAGAGGCAGTCTGCTGCTGAAATCCAGACTTTTTTCTTCTTTGTTGTTTTTGCCTAAGCTGTATGGATGATGTAACTTCTACCTTGGATTAACTTGTAATGCATTGCGTTCCCAAAGATGAAGATGATACCAGAGTAAATAACATCTGTGATAGGTCAAAGTTACGGCTTAGTTCAGGGGAAAGGGGGAGAAATAAGTAGCTGGTGTTGCATCATTTTAGACAACTGTTTTTTTCTGGAAACTCCTTGTTAAAGCTGGATGGCTGCTAATGCAACTTTGGACCCTCGTGAGGCACAGGAGTTCTTAGTACAGAGTAATCGCACAGCTTTAACAATCGAGTATTAAGCAATTAGCTATCTCAATCTTAATTATAAAGGTGCTGTTCCAGCATATTGCTCAGGGGCACGCACATGATTCTTGAGTTGCTTGCATGTCTGCCTGTGTCCTCTGTACCTTCAAGAAGAGTTTTTGTTTATACTTGGGACCTTTATGCCACAAAACCTGGAGTTAAAGGATCTATTCTGAGGGGGAAAAAAACCCCAAAAGTTTGGGCAAATGTAGTGTGAAAAATGTGGTAGGATAAAACGATTGGAAGAATCTCGTGTTCAAAAATTTTTTGCTAATACTAACAAAATGGTGTCTGTTTCCATATGTTAGCTGCAACACCAACAAAAAAAATCAGTACCCTGACAGTTGTGTTCTAAATACATATTCTTGGCAGGAATTGACAATTTGTTTAGAGAAAAATAATCGTTATTGTTGTGGTTTGAGGCTTGGAATCGGGGCGTGACCTTCCAGCAACTGGGAGGACCCCGGGTGGGGGTGAAACCATTGTATTCCCTCCCCTTCCCACACACACTCTGATAAGAGGCAGGGAGTGGTTTCTTGTTTCACTCCTGCCTTGGAGCTCGGAGAGGAAAGTTCTCCTTTCACTCCGTGGGACCCTGCAACCATTTCTGAGGGTTTTGTATATTTTATCTTTTGTATTATTCCCCTGATCTTTATATATATTATTTTCCTTACCTCCCTTTTTTCGTTTTCTGTTCCTTGTTGAACAATATACTTCATTTTTTTTTTCCAAAGTGTCTCTCTCTCTCTCTCTCTCTCGAGGGGGTGGGGGAGAGGCGAGTACACAGTTCTGTTCCGTGTGGGTCCTGCCCTGAACCCCTTTTTACACGGAACCGGGACAGTTATTTATTAAGCTTTATTTTGGTTGACAATTCACAGTGGTAAAATTTCATTTTCATGGCTTAGAAAGGGAGTCAGAGGTGAGGAAAGATGAGAGGAGGGTTGTGGGCAGCCTGGAGAGATCTCTGAGCCCCTGGTGGAGTGGCAAGAGCAGTTGGAAACTTCAAAGGGAGGTATGTTGGGAGAGGAGGAAATGTAGAGCAAAAATTTTTGGTGGGTTGTTCTGTCCCGGTTAGAAGGCAAAA
>NW_008588343.1:0-517 GCF_000691845.1 Merops nubicus
ATCCTCCCCGCGGCGTTACAGAGGAGGCGGGGCACGGCGGCGTTATAAAATGTACACTTTATTACACCTTCAGGTAGGATACATCACTATTCCTTATAATCCTACTGGATCAAGTACAAATGCTTATGTTCATCAGGTATTTACAGGTCGACTTCCTAACAAAGAAAAAAGACGCTTCAAAAGGAAAAGAAAGAAAAATGTTTAAAAAAGGTGAGTTTTATCTTCATTGCCTGACCTAAACAAGAAACAATTGCCTCCTTAGACACCAAATCAGACAGCACAATGATGCTGTCAGCAGGTTCCCACTGCTGGAAGGGTTCCCCTCACACGACTCTCATGCACATAATAAGAGCTAAACATTTAAAAGTAAAAGTGGGAGTAACTAAGCAGTATTTATTGACGATCAACACTACACAGTACACAGTGTCAGTCATCCATTACCACAGCATTGCATCGTGAACTATTCTGCTGCCAACAACACCAGCATCGTGGCTGGTAACGAGGTTTAGGTAATGGC
>NW_008588343.1:544-1302 GCF_000691845.1 Merops nubicus
TCAGCAGGGTCAGGGAACACTACTGCATGCACAAACAGCTTAAAAAAAACAATGCCCCTTTATCTGCAGACCTGAGGGTCCATGAAAAAGACGACGCCGGAGAAAAGAGGTACAAAATTAAAACCAAACCAAATCATAAATCAGGAACACTGCCAGACCCAGTGTTTTTTTATGTGTGATCTTACCAGCACAGGCTGTCCCTGTGCTACCAAAAACTGAGGAGCTGACTGGGTGCTTTCTTGTTTAAGCCACATGGATCACTAGGTACCAATGGGTATGTACGCACAGAGGTAAGAACAAAACACACACTTTCTTTGCCTTTGAACAGGCTCCCTTCCTAAAAGAGTAAAAAGATCACAGAATGGAAAAATAATTTTAAAACCATCTCAGAAAAGGAATGTTATTTTGTCTGAATATTACACGTTGTGCAGTTTTATGGCCAACGTAAGATAAATCCATTCAAGCCACCAACAGCTTTTTGACTCCTTACTCAGTGCTGTTCACAGAGTCCATTTTTCATTTTAACCAAGAAATGTAAAGAAAACCCCCCACAGTTCTATGCAGCTTTTTGCTTTTTTTTTTTTTTTTTTCATAACAATAAGGCAAACTGATTTGGAGGAAGAGGCCACGCTCTATTCACATCCAAAATACCCACCTGAAGATACATTCATCATTAGCTTTAGTAAAAGAATAGTACAAAAGTTAGATCTCATTCTTTACACAGTTGAAGAATTAAGTCTTAGATTTAATTTCACTAG
>NW_008588344.1:0-735 GCF_000691845.1 Merops nubicus
GGTTCATCACCAGCTGAACTTCTCTCTTATGAAACACTGCCCTACTTTGATCTACCAAGGATAAAGTACTTTTACATCATCTGAAAGTAGCAACAATGCCTCAAAACAAATGGGATAGCAAGAGGCAGGAAAAACACTGAAAACTTCCTAAGCAGCCCTAAAGGCCTGTTGTAAAGACATATATACATCTTTGCTGCAAGTTTCAACCACATTCTGAATGTGAAAAATATAAGCTTGGTCTGCTGGACAGACACTCAGTAATAAATAAGTTATCAAGAAGGACAATTTACATCTTCACTGTCCCAGTAAAAAAGCTGTAAAAACCTGTCACTTCTGCTGTCTGGCCAGACCCATAACCTCATGTCTGGCACTACACCCATGTCACAAGGTTTTTAACTTTTTACAATGCCGTTTACTCACTCTCCTGGAATTGTGCCTCATCATCCTCCTGTTCTTCCTCCTCACTGCCCACATCATCCATAAGCATCTCTCGTTGTTTAGAAGCTGCTTTGGATGCTGCCTGTCGTTGCTGACGCACATTTTTATGGTCTTCTTTCTCATCCTCACTGTCCTCTGCAGCAAAAATCACCAAGTTACAATGGATACACAGGATACCAACCACCCAGCACATGAGCAAGACAGAGGTCAAGTCATTCATGATAATCAAGCTGTGAGGAGAACACGGTCACATTCAACCTGACAAGCACGTTTCTGTAGTCACTCAACAATGATCCC
>NW_008588345.1:0-2794 GCF_000691845.1 Merops nubicus
CCCGGAGCCGGAGGGATGTGCAGGGAGGGTGAGCGGGGGCCGCCGCCTCCCAGCTCCGCCGCGTCCCGCTCCGACCTGCAGCCCGGCCGAGTTCCCTTCCTCCTTTGGCATAGGGCTTCAAAGCGGTCAGGCAACTGATTCATCAAAAGTAAAGGAACTGTCAAAAATTATTGGTACATGCATTTATTGTTAAAGGGAGCGAAAGCCAAAGGATGAAACAGCGCGAGTTAATGTCAGTAAACTGGTGTGCAGGACGGAGGGCAAAGAAACGGGGGAAAGCTGATACTGGAGCAGGGGAACCAACGTTCACACTGAAAGGTAAATTTGAAAACCAGGCAAGTTTGTACTCTTTCTGCCAGAGCCCTTCTTTCTACCAGAGAACTCCTGTGGACAAATAGAGACTCAGGGGGTTTAATTTTCAGTGGAGTCTGGCAAGGTTTGGGGATCTCACCAGAGAGATCTCCAGTACCGGGTTTCACTGAAAGTCTCTCATCTTTACAAACCAGTAAAGCAGCTCCAACAACAACCAGCAGACAGCCTCACACTGCCATTATCTGAAATCACAGACACATCACTGCTCGGGAAGCCCGTGGGCTAGAGGGTCACACTTTGTTCCAACACACTTTGGGTGGAAAACTTCCATTTTCAGCCTGCTGGTCTGCAGAAACCTGGGGGGTGGAAAAGCAAGCCCAGCATCAGGGTGCCTGTTGCTGTCAGTGCTGCAGGTACCCACACCCGGGAAGGCTTTTGCTTCCCTCTATCCTACAAAGGCAGGATAACAGTTTATAAAATTCTTCCCATTTTTAAACTAAATGCAGTTTGCATCCTGCCCCTTAACTCCCAGCAGAGAAAACGTTATTGCTTCATTTGGGGTTCACAGCTTAGATCCATATTAGGGACTTCATCTTACAGCTCATCTGACTGTGAGAAGGTTTATCCTGACCAAGGAAATGTTAAAATAGTATCTAGAAGAAACCACTCAGAATCAGCAGCGCTTTCTAGCCAAACCACTCCAACGTCTCCCGATCCTTCTCCCCCTCCTTGAGGAAGAGAGCAGGGTGCCTCTCCGGGACCCGCTGGCACAAGCTGAAAGCCAGCTCCCCTCCTTGCAGAAATGCCCAATTCTGCTGACAGGGGCCAAGTACCTTTTGCTCCCACCCAAAGCAGTGGGAGTTGAGGCTTTTCAGCGCACAGATTCTCCATCAGCAACAAGTCCAAGTTGTTTCCCTGCAGTAAATCCGAGTCCCGTTTTCCACTGTCAGGCTACTCCTGGCTCCTAAGTGGTGAGAGACTTCCGAAAACCCCCCTGCTGCAGACGGGACCTTGGCAGAAGAGGCTCAGATGGGGCAGACGAGCCTCTCCTTCGCGTTTTTAGCCACCGACTCCTCATCCTTCCGAATTCACGTGGTTTAGTCCTGGCTGCTGCCGTCCTCCCGTCACTCCTCCTCCGAGGCAGGACGTCGCTGAGCTCTGGCTTGGGGATCTCGCCCATCGCTAGCGGGATTTCAAACTTGCCTGACGTGTGCACCGCCGCCTTGTACCCCAGCAGCCCCGCCCGCCGCGGGCGCTAGCAGTTTTTCACCTGCTCCACAGTCTCGTAGAACCCCGGCCGGACTCTGCGGATGCTCATCCGTATGTGCTGGCCCTCCAGGGGCACGGGGGCGCCGGCGGGGGCCGCGCTGCACCGGCGCTTCCGTCGGCCCCGCAGGGAGAAGGCCGGGGCGCCGCCGTTCTCCTCCTCCGCGGGGTAGGACTCGTCCACGCTCGTGCCCTCGTCCGACTGCTCCTCGCTCTTGTACTTCACCTCCTTCGCTTTGCTTCCTTCCTTCTCCTCCTTGGCGAGTTTTCGGAAGTGTTCCAGGCATTGTATCTTTTGTCTTCTCTCCATCATCTTCAGCTCTTGCTTGTCTGTGAAATCTTCGTAATACATTTTCCTTTCGCTTCTCTGATCTTCGAGGAACTTCCACTCGATGCTGGTCATTTTTATCCCACTGTACTCCTCCAGTTTATTCCTCAGCTGCGCGTCCGTGCAAAACACGTCGAAGAGCTTCTCCGAACTCTCGTTGAATTTGTCTGCCCGCTCGGAGAAAGCCTGGTTCTGTCTCTGCTTTCTGGTCTGGTACAACCTGGTAAATTCCTCGTACATTTTGAGGATAAGTTTCTTTATGCTCTGCGTGGCGATGGTGTGCAGGTTGCAAACCAACCAGTGCTCCTGCAGGTGCTCGGCGAGCAGCTGGGCCGCGTCCTCTTTGGAGCGCTGGGCCTGGCCGGCTCTTTTGGGCTGCAGCAAGTACAGCATGTTCTGAACCACATCCTTCTTGGTCGGCAGAACCCCCTGGGCGAAACCTGAAGACTCTACGTATTCAACAGTCCCCAGAGTCTTCCGTGCCCTCACCTCGGTGTCCAGTGATTCCATCACTGCTCGTTTATATCGTAGTTATGACATCATCTGCAAGATTGGGGGGGAGGGGAAAAAAAAGTATGTCAAATGAGGCTTTTTTTTTCTGCAGTGAAAATAAACAGATGAGAAAACATGCTCAGACCAATAAGATCTGGGGTTTTGCGGTGTACTCAGTTGCTGTTGGACGGCTGCTGCTAGCCCAGCCCATTTAAACATCTGCACATTCAGGCTCTCGCTCCTCTGTGCGGTTTTAAAGCCTAATACGGTGTGTTTGTTTATGTCAATTAGTTTTTAATTGGGTTTTGGGCTTCGCATTGTAAATGACGGTAAATCAAGACCGCCTCGGGCACCGGACCAGGCTGGCCTCGACCTCGGCTGCACCGTAACACGGCA
>NW_008588346.1:0-1227 GCF_000691845.1 Merops nubicus
GTGCCGGTGGTCAAGGCCACCCGCCGTGTCCCCGAGGCACGCCCAGCCTGGCCAGCTGGGAGGTCACACGCTGAGGGTGGCCCGTGACAGATTCTAAGCAGTTCCAGCTGCTGAGGGCCCGAGGGGGGTGAGGTGACAGCAATGGGGGCTGTCAGACGGCTGGGAGCAGCCCCGGCTGTGCTGCTTAGGGCAGGGGCAGCTCTCTCCAGGATGGAAAGATTTCCCACTCCTCCCAGGTGGGGAAGGACACGTGCAGCACAGCCCACGGGCAGCACCGAGTGGGTGCCACTGGTGTCTACATCCTACATCATCTCCCCATCCCGCCAGCAGCTGCTCTGGCCATGCTGACTCCAAGCTCCAAGCTTCTGCAGCCTCAGGGCATCACTCTGCTGGCACCCCAGGATCCCTCTTTTGCACTGCCCAGGGACCAAGCAGGGCCACAAGAGGAGCAAGATGATCCCCAGTGCCGTGAAAAGCCATGGGGCTCGGAGGGGACAAGACAATACAGCTGGTGGCAAACAGAGAGGGCTTGGGGGAAAAGACCTCCTTTGTGCACAACTGAGAGGCTCCAGTTTTCATCACCCGTCTCTGCACCACCAGCTCCCATTTACGCAAGAGGAAACCACATATGAGCAGTTTGCCCCCAAAATGCAATTTAAACAAGACTGAAGTGGGGAGCAGCTGTCCTAAATCCCAGCCCCATAGCCCCGGGAAGGTGTCCCCCCTCCTGCTCTCACCCCAGTCTGGCTGCCCCTCACCTGCCACCGACGGAGAAGTCAGAGATGGCGTAGTAGTAGGACTGGAGCACCTTGGGGTCCTTGAAGATGTCATCCCCAAACGTGTTGAGCCGGTTCAAGGAGATGAGCAGGTCGGTGACAGTCACCCACTCCTGCAGGGGACACGGTGAAGGCACCTTGACCAAGAATCTGTCCCACCAGCTCCCCACCCCGACCAGGACACATCCTGCACCATTTCTTACAGGGATGCTTTAGTGCACCTGGTTCTGGAGGACCACACCCCCACCCCACTCCCACCCCAGCGTCACCTGCAGCGCGGGGCTCCCGTCGAAATTGTAGGCGCTGGGCCGTCCCTCCAGGGTGGAGAAGGCCACGTTGCCCCCGCTGAGCGGGGAGATGTCGCTGAACTCGTCGGAGCAGAAGGCCACCTGCTCGTCCTCCCCCGGGCGCAGGTAGTGCCGCGGGCGCTTGCCGTAGGTCTGCTGGCAGG
>NW_008588346.1:1627-4366 GCF_000691845.1 Merops nubicus
CAAAGCCAGGCTCTGACCCACAGCCTGGGGGAGAACACTCAAACCCACAACACCAAGCAGCACCCCCGGGGCAGCAGTGCCACAGGGAGGGGGGTGTGGAAAGGGTCAAGGCCGGTCCCCTCCCAGGGGGCTGCTTGCTGGGACCCGGCCTTGCTGCTGGCTTTGCTGCTGGGGGAGAACACTCAAACCCACAACACCAAGCAGCACCCCCGGGGCAGCAGTGCCACAGGGAGGGGGGTGTGGAAAGGGTCAAGGCCGGTCCCCTCCCAGGGGGCTGCTTGCTGGGACCCGGCCTTGCTGCTGGCTTTGCTGCAGCCAGCACAGCTCTGAACGCGCTTGAAAGAATTAGCAAAAAAGAGGAACAGAAAACACCAAAGTGAACATCAGAACTACTTAATTGCCAGAGATGAAGGACGGGCTCAAAGACTGGATTGCTCCACAACAGCACTGCTCCTAACGGCGCAAAACAATTAGCTGCAAGGTTTTGGCTTTATTTGAAAAGATAATGAGTTGGGAATGTTAGAGGGGTTATTCTGGGACTAGGAAAACAAGCCTTTAATTGGGCCCATATGAATACTGTCGCATATGTGCCGGGACTCTGCCGCGGGGGAGCTGAGGCAGCCCAGCTACCGGCGCTGGGCGGAGCCCCTGCCTCCCACCCGGGACCATGGGCGCACTGGGAGCCCCTGGGGCAGGGCACAGACCTGCTCGCAGCCCACCCGGAGGTGACGAGGGCCGAGAAGGGGCTGCAACTGGGCCGTCCCACTGCTGCGTGCCCCCCTGTGCCTCTCCCCAAAGTCACCTCCCTGCGGGACTCCCCCAGGCTGGGGGTGCCCCTGTCCTGCACCCCACGGGGTGGAGACGCCTGGTGGGCGCCGGTTCCCAGACCACATGGTCCCAATGGGGATGTCTACCAAAACAGTGGGGTCAGGGCTGTCACCTCCCTGAGCTGTTTCCTCTGGGAGAGGAAGGGAGCTCAGAACTGTGTCAATAAACAGCCCCAAGCGGCCCCGCGCAAAAAGGGGGGGGTGGCTGGGCTGGGGGAGCCCCATCGTGGTGCCTCCAGCTGGGATGGGGGAGATTTGCTGCCCTGGAGAATCCCGAGGGAGTGCATACTTTTCCCAGACAGGCCTTTTAACCAGCCAAATTCTGTTTAGAAAAAAAAAAAGATCTAGAAAATAATGCAGGCTGCTTGTCTCCCCTTTCCTGCTTGGGGTGATGTGAGGTGTCCCAAAGCCTGGCATGCTGCAGGACAGGGATGCTGGGAGGGGGCACAGGCAGCTGTGGGTGACAGCGCCAGGACCCCCGGATGCTGTCCCAGCTGTGCTGTCCTCTGACCAAAGTGCTCACCCACCTCTCACAGAGCCCAAACTAAAGCTCAAACTGCAACAGGGGCTTCAGACAGGTCTGTGGAGAGGAGAGAAGAGCATGTGGGATGGTCACATCACCTGTATGTCCACAGCCACCTCCAGCTCCCCCTTAACCTCAGCCCCAGGAGCCCATCACAGGCTGACATTCCAAGGAAAATCAGAGCCAGAGTCACAGAGGCAGATGCCATCTGATCTAGGCACTCAGAAATGAGCTGTCGGTGTTCAGAGAGCTACCCAAGGAGCTCCGGTGCCTGTGTCCTTTGCAAGCCTGCAGATATTTTGGGTTCCTCCCTGATGTCTGGCAGGGTAAATGCAATGGCCACAGGCACTCGGGATTATCGATCTGCTCCGAGTCCAATGCACTGTAACAGCATGGCTGAAACCACGCAGAGAAGAGAGATTTGAAGGTGGATAATCTAATTAATGCCAATCAACAGTATGCAGGTAAACACAGGTCTTGTCCAACTCATTCGATATCTTATTTAATAAGCTCCCCAGGTAACCACTCTGGAGAATGTACAAGACGTCTGATTTGGGATTGAGTGAGACGAGCGGGCTGGCAGGGAGGTGCTGTGTGGGTTAAAAATCCCAGTTACCCAGTGGAGCTGTGTTCTGGGGGGCTCCAGAGGCCAGCTGGGCTTTTCCTCCATCATCCAAGTGAAACCACTAAGGTAGAAGTAAGAAAGTCTGGAGCTGGGACAAGAATGGGGCTTGGTGGCTATGGGAAAGGACAGACAGCAACGTGCCAGGCACCAAGGTGGCACTTTTTAGCATGGCAAGATACACAAGCCCTGTAGGAAGAAGGGTATATTTGCAGGGGGGTGCTCCAGCTGAGGCTGAAGATGAGCTCGGTGCAGCGTTGTGGCCTTAGATGTGTTAATGGGAGACAGACACAGCAGGGCAGTCACAGGGCCTGGACAAGACTCCACTGGAAACCAAGAGCAGGGTCCAACAGGGCTCTCGGAGGAGGTGGAGAAGAGCCAGAAGATGGAAAGAGGCTGGAAAGCAAGACCCGAGGTTTGGGGACCTGGTGTGCAGGAGCCTGCACGTATCTGTGTGCCGGGCAGGGACCGGGGGCTGCAAACTTGCATTTGGGCTGTCTATGCCCCGGGTCAAACACGAACAAATCTGGGGTGATCTGACAGCCGGCGTTAGACGGGTGAGAGGCCGACAGGTCCCGTCCCGCGGGGCTGGCAGGAGGGGGAGCAGAGAGCAGGACTGGCAGGCTCCTCAAGCATCGCTTCTCATGCCCGGTGGGGAGCCCGGTCCCGGGCGGGGGGCACCGCCCAGATGTCCTCCCGCTCGCAGGGGGCTGGGAAAGAGGCGACCTCCGCCCGGGCGGGCAGCTCCCGCGTCACTGCCGGGGCAG
>NW_008588347.1:0-3549 GCF_000691845.1 Merops nubicus
GGGGTCAGCAACAGTAAGGCTTTATTTAGGAGATTCAAAGCTGTCTTTTCCATCAGGGTAAATTCCTGGGTTAGTGGTGTGTTTGGGTACGAGCTGTTTTGCACCGAGACAGACAGTCTCCCTCCCCAGACCCCCCCGGGCTCCCTGGCTTGCCAGGCAGTGCTGCTTCCCTGCACAGGGAGCCGAGCGGCCCCCAAGCCCCCGAAGCTGCAGTGACGTCAAGGCGGTGGGTGCGTGCTGGCTCAGACATGACAAAGGGGCTCCCGTGGCCACCTAGTCCTCCCCCCCGCACAGGGCCAGCAGAGCCTTGCGGTAGTCACCGGAGGTGTCCTTCTGCAAGAGGGAGACCCGTGTGAGAGAAGCGCCTGCTGGTGCCTGCCCTGCCCTGGAGGAGCCCAGTTCAAGGGGCTGGGCCTGGGGAAGCAGTAGCTCCGTGCCCCGGCCACCCTGCAGGCATCCCTGCAGCAGTGGAAGATGTCAGCACACCCCCTCTACAGCCAGACCTGCCAGCAGGGAGGCTGGCTGGGGCAAGTCCCCTCTCCCCAGGCGATGCTCAGCCCCTGGTGCCAGCCACGGGTGGCTCGGGCCCCTGTGGGGGCTCAGCCAGAGGAGGTGGCCAGCCAGGGAGGGGTGCCCGTGTCCCCTCACCTCGATCATGTGGTGCAGAGATTTGTCAAAGAGGTCCATGAACTCGCCCCGGATGTTGAACAGGTCGATCTCGCTCCGGGAAATCATGATCCGGGTGAGGGTCCTCTCGTCGGTGCCGGCACCCTGCAAAGGGCAGCTTAACACAGAACCCCCAAGGGACTGGGGCTCACACAGCCCCCCCTGTATCTCGAGCCAGTCCAAGCTGAGGGATGGCTCTAGAGGAGGCCACAAAAAATGATCCAAGGGTGGAACCCCTCTGCTGTGAGAACAGGCTGAGAGACTTGGGGTTGTTCAGCCTGGAGAAGAGAAGGCTCTGAGGAGAACTTGCAGCTTTTCAGTACTTCAAGGGGGCCAATAAGAAAGATGGGGACAATATTTTTAGCAGGGCCTGTTGTGCCAGGACAAAGGGTGATGGTTTTAAACTAAAAGAGGACTGATTTAGACTAGATAAAGAAGAAAATTTTTCCTATGAGGGTGGTGAGCCCCTGGCCCAGGTTGCCCAGAGAGGTGGTTGATGCCCCATCCCTGGGAACATTTCAGGTCAGGTTAGACAGGGCTTTGAGGAACTTGCTTTAGTTGAAGATGTCCCTGTTCACTGCAGAGGGGATGGGCTAGAGGACCCTGAAAGGTCCATTCCAACCTAAAGCATCCTGTGATTCTACAATCTCTCCTTGGACATGTGCTGGGCTCACTGCTGGCAGGACACAAGCCTGCCATGCTCCTGCTTGCCCCACAAGGGCGATGTGGTGTTGGTGTGAGCTCAGCCCTGCCCCCTCGGGGTCAGCCGAGGGGCAAATCCCATCCCTGCCCTGGGGCTCAGAGTCCCGACGGGTGTCTGCCCAGCAGAGCCCCCCCTCCCGCAGCTCAGCCCCTGGGGAGCCCCTCTGCACCTTCATGGACTTGTAGAGCTTGTCAGCGAAGAAGGCCGGCTTGTTCTTCACACTCCGGACTGCAACACACAGAAGGAAGAGAACGTGGGCTCCTGGCTGGTGCCACTCAAGGGCCACATGTCAGCAAGGAGTTGTGCCACCCATCGGGACAGCGGCAACCCCTCCATGGTACAAGGGTGGGGGCTCAGCCCCATAGAACACCCTATAAATGCCCCAACGCCAGGTCACGCTGGGATGGCCCGAAGGCATCAGGAATTTGCCATTGGGTGGCGTTGGCAGAGGCAGGGCGGGGAGCCCTGGCCCAGGGAGCACCCAGCAGGCACTGACCGATGGCCAGGAAGGCGTCCCTCTCATCTCCCGACATCCGCTTCCTGATGGCGTGCTCCACGTCATGGTTGGTCATTTTGATGAACTCCTGAAACACTGGGGATGGAGAAGAGGAAAGAGTCACCACCAACCCACTTCATCCCAGCCCTGGACACCCAGGGGGCTCAGACCTCAACCATGGAGACTTCTGGACCAGCTGGGAACAGAGCAGGCTTGGGTGACCTCAGCTAACCACCCCAAATAGAAGGCCATGCCATCTCCTCCCACAGCCTCATCCCCACCACCACTGGGGAGACAGGGCTCAGCCTCAGGCAGCCCCCAGTCTCCTGCTACCCAAGAGTCCCATCCAGGCCAAACCAGAGCACTTGTGTTGCAGCGGAGGGCCCAGCAGTGGTGGGGAAATGGGGTCCTACCTCTGCGGAGGTGAGGGTAGCTGCGGGTGCAGAGGATGCTGAGGAACCGGGTCTCCAGGGAGTCGCTGGAGTCGTTGCTGGAGACATCAGCAAGTTTCTGGGGAAGCAACCGAGAGTGAAGTGGGAGTTGGGGGGACTGGCATAGCAGAGAGGTGCAAAGATGTCAAACAGCTCTTCCTTGGACAGACAGTCCTGAATGCCCTCTTGCAAAGAGGTGGCATCTTAGGAGCAGGAAAATCTTATGAGCACTGCTACACACTCACATTACTGCTGAGAAAAAAAAAGTGTCCTGGCTTTTATGAAAAAATCATTGCAATGCTCATGGCTGAGAATTTTTTTTGTCCTTTAGCAGGGAAGTTTTAGGGGTGACCAGCATTGAAGAGGGAATTCAGAGCTGCCAGACACAGGAGCCACCCTCCAACCCTGCCTGGACCACAGCACTGCTGCCACCCCTGCTGCAGAGCTTGGTGGGCAGGCTGCACTCATCACACCCATTGGGTTATTGCAGCAGAAAGTCACCCCTTCTCCAGTTCCCACTTTGGGGGAGGCAGGGAAGCCAGCCCTGAGTCCTGCACTGCCCGGAGCACGGGTCCTCCATGCAGGCAGTGGGCAGGACTAGCCTCCAGCCCCCCCAAGGACAGGAAGGTGGCTTTCTCTCATGCCCAAGGAATTGCCTTCATGCAGGTCCCCTGCCTGTCCCCTTGCCACCCATTCTGATGCGAGGACCCTGGAGCCCCCTCCCCCAGCAAGCGAGTGGAGCCCACATGGCCAGAGGAGCCTGGCATGTGGGGCTGCTATTCCCAGCCCCAGCCTTGCACCCAAGGATTGCAGCATCCCCTCAAACATGCAGAAGGCTGAGGAGCGAAAGGGCAGGCACTCACCAGGGTCTCAGCAACAACCTGGTGGAGAGAAAGAGAGAGACAGGAAGACAACAGGGTCAGAAGGTGCTGCTCAACCTTTATTCCTCCCTGACAATGTGAAGGAAGTCTAGCAAAACCCCCTCAAATGCCCTGTGCCAAGCTCCCCTGCTTCCCTGCGAGCGGGTCTGATCTTAGGACCCATCTCCTGCAGCTTGGCACCTGCACCTCTCTCTACTTGGGTTGTGGGGAGCGGTCTTTGGCCAAGAAAAGTGAGCCCCCCACCCCTGGGGCTTGGGTAGCAGCGTGTTGCTCCTTGGGGAGCATCCTTGCCTGGCCTCAGGCTGGCTCACACAGAGCCTGCAGCGGGAAGAGGAGAAGGGCAGCTCTGCTGCCAAAATGCAGCCACGCCAA
>NW_008588347.1:3580-8375 GCF_000691845.1 Merops nubicus
GGCCTGTCCCTGTGTCTGTCACCCCTGGCTCTCTCTTTCTCTGCAGCAGCTGGAGGCGGGTGGCAGCACATGGGCAGGGTGCAGGCAGCAGCCCTGGGGCAGAGCTGGAGGTCTGCCTGCTGCTGCTGTGCGTCGGAGCAAGCGGTGCTGGCACAGGAGAGCCAAGCGAGAGCTGGGGGTTGGCTCTGCACCCAGCCTCCCGGCCCCTTTCACAACAGACTTGGCCCAAAGGAGCAGGAGACTGAGCTGCACAGCCTGAGGGTCACAGGTCTGACCAGCCGAAGGGGCCCCAGCACCCCCCTGCACCATTTCTGGCTGCTCAGCCTTCCCCCTCCAGTCTTGGCTCACCACAGACCAGTAAGGATGAAGCAATGATCTGGGGGCTGGCATCCCAGTGTGCTGGCAGGGTGAAAAGCAGATTCCCATGCACTACACAAAGACGTGGGTGGCTCCTGCAGAGCAGCCCAAAGCTGCCTTTGAAGCTCAAGCAGCAGATTTCAGCACCAGTGTGTGTTAGTGGACCCCAAAGTACTGGAGCAATCCTCAATTGGGAGCTCCCTGGGGCTGGGCCCCAGGACTTTTCTCATGGTTTGCAGCTTCCTTGGGCATAGAGCAGCAGAGCCCAGGGCATGAGCAGTCAGGCTGGGCAGCTTTACCTCCAAGGGTGTCACTTCAGCTGGCATGTCCCCCTGCCCCAGCAGCATTTGCACCCCCCCCTGAGGATTTCCAGATCAGGGCATGCAGTGTCCTCGTGGTTTTGGATGCAGAGCCTGCAGCAGCACCACCAGTCCTGTTCTTACCTTGGCATCCTCATGTGCCTGTGTGAGGTTCTCTGGTCCTTCGTCACGGTTGCCCTGTGGTTCAATACAAGAATTGTGGAGTTGGGGAGAGGACATCTCCTGGCAGAGCCCCACGCGAGGGGGTGGCAGACAGGGTCCAGCAGTGCTGCCCAGCCAGGCCGTGATGCTCTGTCTTCTCCATAGCCACCATCCTCACACCCCCCACTGCTGCCCATGTGTGATCCCCAGCAAGGGCTGCCCTTACCAGAGCCAGGGAGACGAGAATCCTCTTGAAATGCCCTGACGTGTCGGAGCTGAGATCATCTTCCAGACTCTTGTGGTAGGCTGTGGAGAAGGGCCACGGCTGAGCCCTGCACCCTGCCTGCAGCTCTGCTTCCCACCCACCAGTGCCTGCTGTGCCTGTGATCCCCAGGGGGGCCTGCAGGTGATGGTGGCCATCTTCCAGCCTTTGCATGGCTGAACCAGATGCCTCCATCTGCTGTTTTCAGGCTCAAGGAAGAGGAGATCACCCCAGCCCAGCTCTAGTGCCCTGGGCACGAGCACAGCCTCTTGCTCCAGGTGCTCCCAAGGGAAAGGGACCTTTGTGAAAGAGCTCCTGGGGAAGGAGACATTGGTGACAGAGCCATGTCACCATGACATGGAGAGAGGCCTGGGCCAGTGCTCTGCTGGAGGCGACCAGCAACAGAACCATCTGTTTAAAACCATGGGCTCTCTTGGGGACAAGAGCCTGGGGATTTAACCTGAAGCTTGCAGCTCTTGCTCCCTAGGGAGAAGAGGACATAGATCAAAGGGAAAGATAAATGGGGGGTCTGGAGGTGTGAGAAAGCACAGGATGGATTTGAGGACTCCTGCCAGCTTCACCCCAGGTTTCCAGTTCTCTTTAATGAGGCATGGGACCTGGGGAAGAGCTGTTCTTGCCTGAAGGGACTAACAGACCTTCACAGCACCAAGCCATGGATCCAACTCAGAGAGAAGAATTGTACCCCAGGCTCTGGAAGAGCCTTGTACAGCATGAAACATGGTCCATGCCCAGGACCTAGGCACTCCCCCCATCTCTCCTGGGCCATACCTTCTTGATAAGCCTCGTTGATAGCCTTGATCTCCTGGTTGTTCCGCGTGGCCATGATTTCAATGAGGACTTTCTCATCCGTGCCAGCCCCCTGGAAGAGAGCAGCAGGGTGGGGTGCTGGGGGTGCCAGCACTGGGTGGGGATACAGCAGCATCACCCCACCAGTGCCAGCCAAGGAGGGGCTGCTCTAACCCCAGGGCTACCACATGCCTAAGGTCTATGTCCAGCAAATGTCCCCAACAGCAGATAGAAGCCAGCACAAAAGTGTCCTAGTGGGGTCCCAAGTGGTGTGACTGGTGAGTAGTGCACGCCACTTTTGCCCCTACACTGGCTCTGCTGTGGCTGCCTGTGCCTGGCAGGGGACTGCTCTTGCTGCAAGGTGGGGATGGCAGGAGAAGGCCTCCCTGAGAGGCTTTCTGCATGAGCTGGGCTGCAAAGAGGCCAAACTAGGCTCCCAACAGGTCCTGACTGCAAACCAGGTCTTTGCCGTGGTGCTTTCTGCTCTGCTTTCCTTCTGTGTAGGAAGAGAGCCTTTGGGGTGTCTGAAGCTGGGGTGCACTCACTGCTCCAGGCCACCTGCAGTGCAGGGACAACCACAGCACAAGCCACCTGGTCCTCACGTGCTGGAGCAGATGGCACCATCGTGGCACTGACCTCCACAGCCTTCCTCAGCTGCTTGGCATCGTACTGCGCCGGCGTCAGCATCAGCCCCAGGATCAGCTTGGCCAGGCTGCCCGACAGCTCAGATTTCAGGTCTGCCATCAGGTCCTGCAGAAGCATCAGAGGGTTCAGTCCTTGGCTCCCTCCGCAGGGATGGAGAGGCCGAGGCAACACCGGGGAGCAAACGGGAGGAGAGGGTGGAGGGGGGAGACGTCTGGGAAGACCCTCGGGGCAGTTTAAGGTCACATTTTGGGGGATGGCTCTGGGGAGATCCTGGCTCTGGAGTCCTGTGTGTGGGACTGAGGATGGGGCAAGTGAAGGGGAAGGGACACCCTCCCCTCAGGCTGGTGGTGTAGCCAGAGCAGGAGCCTGCTTTTGACAGCTCCATCTTCCTTGGGGGAGTCACACTGGGGCAAATCCAGCCACAAAAATGACCAGAGGGCTGGAGCCCCTCTGCTGGGAGGCCAGGCTGAGGTTGTTCAACTTGGAGGAGGAAAGGCTCCAGGGAGACCTGACTCCCCCCACTCTCCCTGGGCAGGATTTCTTTAAGTGAGGGGCAAGTCTCTGCGTGGGGAGGGGCAGGATACAGGCAGAAGGAAGGAGCAGGGTGGGAGGGGGGTGAGCAGTACCCTGCCATAGTGAGCCTTGTAAGCCTTCAGGATCTGCTGCCTCTGGGCATTGCTCCTCTGTGTCACCACGTCTATGATGGCCCCTTCATCTGTGCCTGCAATGACAGCAGAGATTCTGGGGAGGGCTGAGGGGGACAGCAGAGCCACACCACATCAGCCCTGACCTCGGGCACATGGCCACCCTCACAAGCTGGGGAGCTGGGGAAGGGAGAGCTTCCACAGCTCCAAAACCATCTCCTCCCCAAGCTTTCATGCAGCCCTGCGTGGGCCACGGAGGGCTTTCTGCTCCAGGAGCTTGTTGAGGAGCAGCAGGAAGGGGCTGGGCACATGGCCCCTGCTTACCCAGGCCCTTCATGGCCTTCCTCAGCACCTGTGCGTCCCCATCGTCGTTGAAGCTTCCCGCAGGCTGCACGGTTCCTCGCAGCTGTGGATGCACACAGGGGTTTGGGGTCATCCCTGAGCTGGGTGGGATGGAGGGAGGGATGGAAGAGGGGGGGAGGGAAGGGGGAGGAGAAAGTGCCACCCGGCAAGCTGAGGCCAAAGCAGGTCATGTGTTAGTGCAAGCACCTGGAGCTCAGTGAGAACGTCCCCGCCACTGCCACCCCTTCCATCGAGGGGCAAACCATAGCCAGGCCAGCAGAGAGTGGGGAGAAGAGAGCCACAGGCAATCCCTGGAGTCTTGGTGTCCTGCTCGGTGCTACACCCACCTCCCTTAGTGCTGGGACACCTCAGCCAGGGCTGGCCACGTCAGCTGAGAGCCAGAAGAGGAGTCACCAAAAGGTTCACCCTCCTGCCAGCTCCCAGCACAGTTCCTGCCACCCTGTGCACACAGGGCTCAGGGTGTCTTTTCTGCACACCCCAAAGCACCTTCGTGTGGGTGCCTCCAGCTGCATGCAGGGTGCCAGCCACCCATGGCACAGCCGTGCCTGGCACCAAGGGGGGCTGCCTTGGGAGCAGGAGGTCCCCGGTGGGCACCAGAGCCAGGCTGCCCACGATGTGTTGCACAGACATGCACGACTTCCCCCCCGAGGGAGGGAGGCCTTGTGGAGAGGGGGGTTAGTGGAGCCCCGGGGGTGGCCAGCCCTGCCAGGGTTACGTGCCCCCAACCTCATGCCCCCAAACCAGAGAAAAGTGTCAAGAGAAGGCGTGGTGCAAGAGGCAGAGCGGAGGGGAGGGGCTGGCTGTGCCCCGCAGCAGACAGGAGCACCCGGGGGTGCCAAGCTGGTGGGGAGCAGAGGGGGGCACTGGGGTGCTGGGGGGTGCTGACCTCTACTTTGGCCACCGCACTAAGCTCCCACATCCGATAGGCCACCTGGGCTGCCTCGGGGAAGAACTCCCCTGCCGCACTGCAACGGGAGGGCAAGGACAGGGCACAGTGAGCCAGGGGGGCCCTGCACCCTGCCAGCAGCCCCCTGCCCCTCCATGAGGGCTGCTTTGTACCCAGCGGGTGCCGGGCACAGGCGGGCGGGAGCAGGGTGCTTGCTGTGGGGCTGGGTGGGAAGCAGATGGTAAATCCCAACCGCCCCCACCAGAGCGTCCTCCCTGCGGATGCCTGTGCCCAAGGGACCGTGGCACTGTGGCTGGGCATGGAGAGGGGCAGCAGGGGCCCCCCCGATCAAACACCCCCCACTGCTCGG
>NW_008588347.1:8420-13636 GCF_000691845.1 Merops nubicus
ACTGCTGGTCCAGGTGCTGCTCCACCAGGCTCTGACCCAGAGGTTTGTACCCAGCACCAAGGGGATGAAGAGGGACAAACAAGGTGGTCTTACTCGTCGTCCCCTCCACACAGCTTCAGAAGGGCCTTCTTGTACTCCCCAGAGGTGTCCTCCTGGAAAGACAGGAGGGAAGGTCAAGGTAGCATCATGGGATGGGTGTATGGAGAGGGATCTCCCTGAGCCTGGTCCTCAGAGGTGGCTGGGGAGGGGGCTCAGCCCTCCCACAGGTGCTGGCATCACGAGGGAGCAGTGACCAGGGACCCCCAGCACGTACCTTTATCATGTTGTAGAGGGATTTCTCATACTTGGTCCTGAACACCTCCCGGATGTCCAGCATGTCGATCTCGCTGCGGGACACCATGATGCGGATCAGCGTGTTGTCCCTCGTGCCCAGCCCCTGCAATGGAGGAGACCCCACATCAAGCCCAGGATGGCCAAGCAACCCTGCTCAGCCCATCACATTTGGGACCCTCTATCAGATTTCTACCCAGCCCTAGGTCGGAAGGAATATCTCCTTTGGAGGGAAGAGCAGAGACCCCAGGTCACATAGGTCTTCATGGACCTGTGTCACCCTGCCCTCCAGCAGCACCTCATGGCAAGGGCCACCTCCTCCAGCTGGCTCCCCATCGTGTTGAAGGGGACCCCCTGGAGAAGGGGTGACCCACTCACCTTCATGGCCTTGTAGAGCCTGTCAGCAAAATACTCTGCCGTGCTTCTGATGCACTTCACTGTGGGGGAATTGAGGCACGGTGAGGGACGCTGGCACAATGCAACCCTGACCCCACTGGCTCTTGCATTGAGCCCTCCCACCCCAGCAAGGCCAGCAGCATTTCCACAGCACTCCCCACGCAGGGGCTGACTTACCCACTGCCAGCATCAGCTTCTCAAAGTCACCAGAGAGCTCTGCTCGGATGCTCCTCTCGATCGGCTTCCCAGAAATCTTCAGGTACTCATCAAAAACTGTGGGATGAGAGTGAGATGATGCCTGGAGAAGCTGCTGAGATGCCTTCAAGCCCAGCCCTGAGCTTGCAGGAGATGCTCACCCAGGCGGAGGTGCTGCTTGCTTCGCCGGCCAAGGATGTAGATGAACTGAGCCTCGTCCGTGCCCCATTTCAGCTCACCAGCTTCCAGCAGGTCCTGGTGGGATGGGGAAGGTGGCAGAGCCCAAGTCAAGGTGCTGCTTATGTGGGGCTTTGCCCAAGCACAGGCACCTGTGCTGCCTTTCACAGGCCTAAGTCTGGATGGTCCCAGGGCCACCAGCCCCACCCCTGCCTGGGTGCCAGCTGTTCCAGTGACATGCCAAGCCTCACCTTGGCATCCTGCTCCACCAGGTCCTCACTCACCACGTCATCCTCCTCTCTGGCGCCCTGCAGGACACAGAGAGGCTCAGCCCTGCTGGGCACAGGCACCCACCACCCACAGACGCTGGACAGATGGACATACCTGAAGAAGGACAACGAGCATCTTCTTGAAGTGGCCAGACGTGTCCCCAATGATGTCAGCCTCCAGATCTCTCTCGTAGGCTGGTGGAAGAGGGAGAGGTGAGGGCCTGGAGAGCTGGATCCCCACACCTCTGCCCCTTGTCTGGGGACACAGGGCAGCCCCAGCCCTTCCCCAGCTCTCACCATCTTTGTAGGCAGCCACCAGGTCGTGGATCTCCTGGTTGGTGCGGGAGGCGAGGATCTCGATGAGGCACTTCTCATCCGTGCCAATGCCCTGCAGGCAGAGGGGCAGCCCCGTGAGCAGCAGGACCAGCCGGGGTGTCCTCAGAAGGGCCCCCCGGGGCTGCCCACCCTTACCCCGATGGCATCTTTGATCTCCTTGGCGTCGCTGTAGGGCGGGGGCCGCATCAGGCTCACGATCAGCCGCTCAAACTTCCCCGTCAGCTCGTACTTGAGGTCTGCAATGAGGTCCTGGTGGAGGAGGAGGACGAGGCTGGAGGACCCTTTGCTCCACAGCATCTCTGAGCAGGTCCAGGGAGCAGTGGGGTCCTGCATGGGCTGCTTGGTGGCAGCCACGCGCGCCCGCGTTCGGCGGGGGGGGCCACCCTGGGCCGCCGGTGTCTGCAGCGGGGCCGTGGACCATGGGCTGTTTCTGCTGTTACCTTCCCATACTGGGACTTGTAGGCTTGGCAGATCTCCACTCGCTGCTTGTTGCTTCTGGACGTGATGAGGTCGAGGATGGCCTCCTTGTCACTGCCTGCGAGGAGAGCCAGGAGTCACAGTTAGCCCCACGGCCCTGCTCAACCTGCCGTGCCCAAAGCTGCTTCCAGCTCAGGGCCAGGAGGAGCAGCAGAGCCGAGCTGGCTCCAGGGAGGAGAGGGGAGCCAGGAGAGGTCCTGGCATGGTGCTAAAGCAGACAGGCTGCTGGCAGGGCAGGCACTGCAGGATGCCCAGCCGTGCAAGGGTCAGCTGAAGGAATAGGGGACATCAGGGTAGCCTTGGAGTGACAGTCCAGAGGGGCAGCCGTACCAAATCCTTTCATGGCATTGTACAAGGCCTCTGCGTCCTGGCTGGCATCAAATCCTGGGAAGTCCTTCACCGACCCTCTGTAGACCTAGGGGAACGGAGGTGAGAAGGTGGAAGGGGAAGGAGCAGCCCCCAGTGGGATGGGGGAAGGAAGAGTTGAAGCTGAACAGGATTGGGGTGAGATCTGCTTTCGCTCAGGCTGCCTGAAGGCAAAGCTCAGCTTGTTCTTCATGGTTGTTCCCTTTCCTGTTTGCTCTCCCTGCTGTACAAACTGTTTGTGTGCCAGGTCACTGGAGCACACAACCTTCCCCCTCTTCCCCCATCTGTTTGCTGCTTGTGCCCAGTGCAAGGGCTGGATACAACCCTCCCCACCACACCAGCAAGAGCCGGTGGTTTGACGGGAGGTTTCTTGAGCACATTGGAGTTCCCAGCACCATCTAGGAGGGTTCATCAAAAAAAGAGGAGACCCCATGGGAGGGATGGACACCTCGAGCACAGGGAAAGGCATGGAAGGACCAAGGTGATCCCCCTGCAATACAGCTGGGCCAAAGTGTTATGGAAGGTGGACTGGGAGTGATGAAGGAAGTAATCTCCCTACAGCCTGTTGTGATCAGGGAAACCCTCCGGATGCTGAGGATGCCCAAGCTCTGCATGGCCTCCAAGAGAGGAGATACATTTACAGGCACAAAATCATCATGGGCTGCTGAGCAGAAAGCATCGAGAAGTGCCAGAGCTGCCAACAGCTTCTCTGGCCCCAGCACATACTCCTGCAGGGCTCAGGCTGGCCTGAGGGGTCAGACCAGAGATCCTGGATACAGGGAAACACTTTCCTGGGAGCCTGAGAAACCCTTGGGGTTGGCATGATCCACTTCTGCCCGCTCCTCTGCACCTCTAGGCTGCACAACAGGGAGCCCAAGAGTGACAGCCCCAAATGGCCAGAATTCACCCCAGGGAGCCTGGAGCTGGACTCTGAGTGAGATCAGCACAAACCCTGGGTGGAAGCAGATGTGAAACCAGCCCAGCCACACGTAAGGAACTGGAATGTATCCCTGCTGGAGGCACAGAGTGGGAAGAGCTGAACTGCAGCATTTCCTTAGGGGTCTCACTGGGGAGCTCTGGGCATCCTCCCTTGGCTCTGCTCGTGCCATGTGCCAGCTGGGTCCGTACACCTCCCTAGGATCACTTGCCTGGGATCTGCTCCCGGCTTATTTGAGATCTTCAGGAGCTGTCAAAAGCCCAGGGCTGTTGCCAGCATGGGCATCTAAAGCCAACATGCCTCCCAAGAAGATGGGCAGCAGGCAGCACTAGCATCCCTGATCCAGTGAGTGCCTCCAGGAGTCAATCCAAGGGATGGACCTGGGGCAGCCCCATACCCACTGCTCCCCCAGGCCCCATCCCAATGCCATGACACAACAGCTCCACTGAGCATCTCAGCCAGCACCTTCAGAAAGAAACCAGCCTCTGTGCTCCTATTTTCCAGAGAGAAACCAGTCCAAACTGCACCCATCCCACAGGCCCTCTTGGGAGGAGCTGCTGGCACCGGTGTCCCATGTGGCAGGGACCTGGTCAGGCAAGAGGAGACGCTGCCCTTCGAGGGAGCTGGTCAGGCACGGGGACAGATCGTATTGCAGGCGATTCATCAGGAGAGCTGGATTTAGCCCCTGCTTCCCGGCAGCTCCCAGACTCTCCTGGCTCAGGGCAAGGTGCTGCCCACACATATGCCTCACAGAGATGTAAATAAGTTGGAAAAGGAGGTGCCCGGAGGCAGCAGGACACACCAGAGTGGCTGGAGGCTGCTGGGGTTGCGTGGGTGGTGATGGGGAGACCAGATGGGTCTCAATGCAGAGGAGGAGTGGGGCTGTGTTCCTGCCTGCTGAGCCATCGAGGCACGAGCTGCCTGCCTTGCCACAGTGCTGCCATGGTGGGGACAAGGGAAACTGAGGCAGGAACTCAGCGCTGTGCATTGCCCCATGATCCCTGCGCCCTCATGGGAACGAGCTCCAGAAACACCACTCGGGGTGGAAACAGCGTCCTGACTGCTGCACCCTCCTCACACCCCCGTCCTTTCCATCCTCAGCTTCAGCTGCCGGGCCCCTGCCTCCCCTCCTCCAGCCTCTGAGTCATCCCAGCCCGCCTGGGACCTCCCAGCTAAAAATAAGCCAGGCTGGGGCTGGAAGGCTGGAAGCAAAATTCCTAGCGTGGCTTCGCTCTCTCCCACCACATAGCTGCTCAGGGTCCTGGACCCCACAGGGGTGATACTCACCTGTGCTGTGCCTCAGTTTCCCCACCCAGAGGCAACCACCTTGGCTGGGCAGGAAGCCACCCGTAGTTTGGCTTGGGGCAATGACTATTTGATTTCTGAAGGGAATGGGAAGGGAGCCCTGCCCAGAGCAGCGGAGGAGGGAGGCTGTGGCCTTGGACTCCAGCCCCGCCGAGCACGCTGCAGGCAGGCTGTGCCCACCACACCAAGATGTTTTCCTGGCTTCAAGGGAGCAGCTGCTCACCCAGCTGCCACTCCACACCAGTCCCAGCCAGGCGTGGGACAAAGCCAGGCTGGGCGGGAGAGGCCAAAGTGGGGCTGCACGCCTTGCTGGAAAGAAATTCCTCCTGAGCCTGCTGCAAAAGCCCAAATCCCCAGTGCCAGCATCTCTTCCCTGCTCTCCCCACAGCCCTGCTTCTCTTTCTTATCCCACTGTGGCCCCCAAAAGA
>NW_008588347.1:13785-13997 GCF_000691845.1 Merops nubicus
CTGCACGATGGAGATCCTGCCCCAGCTCTGGGGTCTGCCCTGCAGCACCCATCCCACCGTATGTGGGTCACTCTTACCTTTCCTTTTGGTGCCATGGCTTCCCAAGCTGGAAGTCACTGGAGCAAGGGCAAGATGGAGCTGCAGGAGGGAACAGAAAAGCCAACGTGAGCTGAAGCCCCTCTCTGCAGGCTGCATTAGGTCAGGGGTGCTTC
>NW_008588347.1:14195-15271 GCF_000691845.1 Merops nubicus
AGCTTCCTGCCAGCACCGAGAGAAGCCGGGAGGGGAAGAAAGTGCTGAATACGTGGAAATGAGCCAAGCATCCTCCACGGGGCTGATGCTCCTCACTGCACCCCAGAGTGCTCCCCCCGTCCTGGGGCTGTCCCAGCTTCAGCAGCTGCTGGGGACGCCATGTTCCTGCATGCTGCTGGGACTGGGCAGCCCCTACAACATGCCATTGGTTTTTATCTGAGTTTCTGTGCACCGAATCAAGGCCACCATCAGCCTCACTCAGCCAGCAGAGCTCAGGAAGCTCGGCAGGGTTTCCAAGGTAACCCGCAGGTTGTTTTCTAACACCAGCACCATTTATAGCTGCAGCCCGCTGCGGCGTGGGCTCTCCCCACCCCCTTAGAGAAAGTCCCCAGACAGTGCAGACTGCTCTGAGAAAGCTGATGGGGAGAGAAACAGCTGGAAAATGGAGCCCGGCCATGAATGAACCGCTGAGCGTCAGCTGAGCTCCAGCCATGAGGCTCAGCCTCCTCCCTGGCAGCCCTCGCCCTCCCTCCGAGACACGTTGCAGGAAAGCTCAGTGCACAGTGGGGCCGTCCTGGGGGGGTTTCTGCCCCCAGCTGAGCTCCGTTTCATGCCATGGAGTAGAGGAAAATCACATGAACTTCCCCAGCTTGGCCCTACATCCCTATGAGAGCAACAAGGGAGGGGGAGACCCAGCCCTGTGGCGTGGCTGGGTCACCCCACTCAAGTGCAGGAAGCTGCCTGAGGGAAGGAAGTTTTGCAGAAAACCAGAGCGGCCCCTGCCTCCCCTTCCCTCTTCAGCCAGGGAGGCTACAGGCCTCAGCCACCCTCCCCCATGGCTGCAAGCTGGGGGAGAGACCCTGCCCTGCATGCCCCAGGCACAGCGAGGCTGCACTGCGGCCGGGTGCTGGGTGGGTGCCAGGGGATCCCAGCCCACCCAGCCTTTCATGCCCCTCAGGACCCTCTGTGTGAAGCTGCTTACCCTCCAAGGAATGCAGAAAGCCCTGCATGGCACAGCCCTCCTGCCCCTCTCCGTGCCTGTGGCAGCCAGGCTGAGACCGCCCAACTCATGTCAG
>NW_008588347.1:15483-15768 GCF_000691845.1 Merops nubicus
CGGACCCACCATGTCTGGGGGGCTGGTGGTGAACCCTGCAAGCTGCCCAGCCCCAGCATCAGGGCATAATTTGCCTCCCACCCCCCAGACGATGGAGACGTTTGGGTTACGAGGGTTCCTGGACAGAAAACGCCATGAAAAATCCTAAATGATGTACACAACCCATCCCCACTGCAGAAAGACCCATCCTGGCCAAACCCCCTCTGCTCCCCCCCAGCAGCGTACACCCCAACAGCCTGTCCAGAGCTTTGGCCTCAGGGCTTTCCCCCCAGGAGCCCAGCAGCT
>NW_008588348.1:0-618 GCF_000691845.1 Merops nubicus
TGCCCAGCCTGGATTGGTGCCTGGGAGGCCACCTTGGATGGGGCTTTGAGCCACGTGGTCTAGTGGGAGATGTCCCTGCCCATGGAACTACACAAGACTTGATCATCTTTAAGCTCTCTTCCAACCCAAACCATTCTGTGAATCTATGATTTAAACAGAGCTGAGCATCCCATTAGTTCCCAAGAAACAGGAGGCTCTCCAATATCAAGCAAATGTCATCTTTTAGAGTCTGAAGATGAAGATGCTTACAGTGAAGCAGGAGAGGGGAAAGGAGAGGGAACAGAAGAGGGGAGGCTGTGTGTTAAGGAACACAAAGTTGCAACCAGCTCTCTCAGCCTCCACTAACTCCCGGTCAGCTCGAGAGGCTCCTGGCCTGTGTCTGCTCTTAAATGTTAATACAGTGTGACAAGAGGATGTAAAGAGCCAGAGGAGGCTTTCCTCAGAGCCTTGCAGGCACCACTAAGCTCTACGATCTCCTCCCTTCCTCTCAAGAAGGGGTTTTAGCTGCCTGTGCTGGAGGGAGCTCTGATAATGGCTCAGCCACAGCCTTGGGTCAGCCTGCTGTGATGTGAGTGGGTGGGAGGGGGGCTGTGAGGAGACCCACACAGGCTGAGGGGT
>NW_008588349.1:0-353 GCF_000691845.1 Merops nubicus
ATGGCAAAACCACAGCAGTGGTCCCCCAGGCTTGGGTCGTGGGGACACGCACCACAACGCACAGGAGGTGCCCACACTTGGCATCCCACCCGTGGTACAAGGTACCCTCAAACCAGCAAGCCCTGTGGCCATGAGCGTCTGTCCCTGTCCATATCCCTCTCCCCATCCCATCTCTATCTCATTTCTATCACTGTCCTCATCTCCATGCCTGTTCCCATCCCATCTCAATCACTGCCCCCAACTCCATCTCTGTCCTGGTCCCCATTCCATCTCCATCCCTGTCCCCATCCCATCCAATCACTGTCCCCATCTCATCCCCATCTGCACTCCATCTCCATCCCCATCTCTGTCAC
>NW_008588349.1:627-1070 GCF_000691845.1 Merops nubicus
CATTCCTGTCGGTATCCCACTCCCATCCCATCTCCATCCCCGTCCCATCTCCATCCCTATCTCAACTCTATCCCCATTCCCATCCCATCTCCATCCCTGTGCCCATCCCATCCCCATCTCCATGCCTGTCTTCATCCCATCATCATCTCATCTCCATCCCCATTCCATCAGTGCCCACAACTCCATCTTTATCCCTGTCCCCATTCCATCTCCATCACTGTCCCCATCCCATCCCATCCTCATCTCATCTCCCTCCCCTTCCACACATCCCATCCCCACCCCTGTCCCCATCCCACCTCCACCCCTGACCTGGTGATGAAGGTGCAGTCGTGGATGAGGCTCTCCTCCACGATGACGCCCGTCCGCTCGTCCTCCTCCACGGGCTGGCGGTTGTGGTACCACCGGATCTGGGTGCTGTTGTCCAGGTAGGTGGCCGTGCACTG
>NW_008588350.1:0-2064 GCF_000691845.1 Merops nubicus
TTTTCCAAACCTAGAGCTTAGTTACACATCAATGATTTAATAGCGGGATTGTTCTTTTGATAAGCGGCATAGGAAATGTCACCTTTCTCTGTCTAGCTGGCAGACTTCATGGGAAAACAAAAATGTCTTGAAGTGCCAACCCTGTGGCTGAAAAGGACCACTTAAATTAAATTGCATGTCACCACTTGCTTTATGTTATCTCTGTACGCTTTATTTTGTTTGACAGGTACGCAGCACATATAGGCAAAACATTTTTAATACCGACCCATTTAATGAAAACGTTGGACCATACTAAACTGTTCTACTTCCCAGAAAGGTCCTGTGTCTTTTATTAGAAGCCCCTCAGAACATCAAATGCATCCGTCAATTAAGATCTACTGCTGGGGTTACATCTGAATCACAGGAAGTTAAAAAGTAGTCACTGTTGGAGGGTTAGTTTTACCATTTCTTTACATGCTGGGGAGACAGCATTTACTGATGTATAGTTTAAAAATGATGCTACTCTATCACTTACAAGACCAGAGAGATGCATCTTTGGAATGCTAATTAAAGAAAGAAGCAAACTAGAACAATTCAAATCTCAAAAGAATGAGTTTTGTGTTAGCTCTGTAGCTGTAGAATTCAGGCAAAGCCCGAGCAGTTTATTTGCAATTGTGTTAAGCAGCACATAGCTCCAAGGTACGTTGCGCTGACACTCAAGTGACAGGTACTTGTAGGACAAGGGCCCTGTGTGCTGTTTGTTCTTTTCCTTTTTAATAGCTACAGATGCAAATCATGCCTTCTAATCCTATGGAGTACTTTAAAGTGACTTGTATAGTTACAGTCACACTGGTAATTGTCTTCATAGCTTCTACCTGCCCTCAAAATCTCCCCACATGCTGATAGGATAAATGTAAAAACCGTATGGTAGTACACAGCAACAAGTTTTTCAGCTCTACAAGCCAATAACCTTTGCCCTTTGAGGGCTTGGTGTCTACGCCATTGCTCAAAAATAATGCCTGCCACCTTGCTGTTGGCTGCAGGCCGTCCCTACCTAATACTTAAAAAAAGTAAAAATCAAGCAAGCTAAAAGAAAACGCAAACTTTTAGATCAATCAAACATTCAATTAGAAAGTCCTGAATATTTCATGCAATCAGTGAGATTTACACCCTGAAAAATTATATGTTGTTTTCCACTTCACCATAATTTAAGAACAATGTTCAGTGGTCAGGATCGGAAAAGGGTCACACTTAAAAATCCTAAGAGTGTCTGACAGACTGCTGGAGTGAATTTCAGGCTTTGAACAGTGTGTGCCTATTTACTCTTTAAACAGTTTGGGGTTTTCTTAGAGGCCGAATAATAACTTCTACCCTATTCTTGACAAAATCCCTCCCAATATAACTTACTCTCTGCTTTTAAGTCTATCCAAAAAACACACAATATTTCAAAAGATGAGATAACCAGTGTGGGGTACAGACTACACTAAGCACACAATTTATGTATTTTCCTAATTTAATTTTTAAACTATTGTCAGGTTCTTCTTAATGCCTCTCACGTCGCTTTCTGCACGTTGAGAACGTACCAGGTTATATGAAAAGATTCCTTTCACTAACGTTTTTCACTCAGCTTTCCTTGCTGTATTTGATCAGCCTTCGGTTCTGTCAGCTTCAATCGGCATTTTGCACAATATATGTGCATACAGTTTTGTATGTTTGTTATAGCACTTGTCACTGTAAAATTTTGCTGATTTTATGATTAAATTAAAAACACACTAAACAACTTTACTTGTAAATTGAGTGCTGGACCAACTCATGCTAAATATTGCTGTTCTCTGTGGCTTGATGAGCTTCAGTCACTTTTTAAATCAAGATAAGTCTTTGCTTCTTACTTCAGGGCTATTTGATATTTCAAGACTTGACTTTTTTTTTTTTTTTTCCCAAACCCTAATAAATGTAGCCTGCTGGATGCCATTTTATTATGTTGTGAAAGTGTTAATTCTAAAATGTTAGAGGTTTATGTCTCTCTTTCAGAATTTGCTTTGCTTTGACTTAAGTGACAGTTTATTCAGCTGAAATCATCAGCAG
>NW_008588350.1:2074-5659 GCF_000691845.1 Merops nubicus
AGCAGGAAGTCAGCTCATCAGAAAACTCCAGTCACAATGCACCCTCTGAGACTGTGTATCTGAATCATGCCACCACCACCACTTTACCACTTTCATGTTCTTGACGACTGCCAGGCTGAACTGTTATAGATGAGCCTCTCACTCAGTGAGTGCTCCCTAAAACTCGAGTCATGGAAATGTAGGTCTACATTTGTGATTTACCTAACTCTGCTAGTGGCTCTTTCTAGGGATTTATAGCATAAAGGTGTCACTTCTCTGAGTTTCTCTCTCCATTCTTAACCTCAGCCTATATGCAACCAGAGTGCTTAATACAGCGTCATGACACAAAAAAGCTTGTATGGCTATAGCTTATTTCCCACAGGGTGAGGCAGATGACTTACAAAAGCTACTTAACAATGAATAAATGTAACCACACTGGACACTGTGATGATGTGTATATATGTGGTTGTTGGTTTTTTTTAAAGAAAGTTTCCTTTTTTCTTAGTCATCCCTCTAAGTGAAATGACAGTCTCTTACCTCATATTAGATATAGAAAAGATGAGCTGCTTTAGCCAAGAAAAGCTAACTTACATTAACACTCCCAAGGTTAGCGTTGTGCCTTTAGAAGTAGTGAAATCAAGGCTGGAGAGAGCTACGTAACTTCATCACCTGCACCTTCACATACCTTCTGCTATATTCAAGTTTTTCACTAGCTGCTGTTTAAATAATAAACCCTTTGCCACACCCAGGTTCATTAATTTTAACTGTTAACAATTCAGTTCCCTTTCTGGTAACCCCTCCCTTTTTTTTAATTTCATATTGCATTTTACATTAAAACTTCTAGCCTTCTTCCAGTTGCTCCTCCACGGGATAAGGTTTGGCTTTTTTCTGAAACTGCTGAAGTCCATCAGCCGATACCCTGTATCACATTATGACACCGTATTCAACTCCCAGAACCTGTTCTCTGCATCTGCTTTTCCAGAAGTTAAAAAAAAAAAAAAAGAAAAATCCCTTTTGAAAATGCTGCATTGTTCTTTTGTGAAATAGCTGTTTTTAATACTAGATTTACCAAATTAAGTACTGTCAACCCATGGTACTGTTGGGGTTTTGGCCACTCCATGACCTGATGCCTCCTGGTGCAGCAAATTGGCTTAGACCTGCTGTTTCTGGGGCTGGACTGCAGGGCAGGCTGTGCATGGTTCCTCCACCTAACACACGTGCACCTCCCTGAGACACCCTGCATGCAGCTCAGCACCTCTCGACTTCCTTCAGACGCCAGGCAGTGCACAGCATGGCATCGTGCTCAGTCATGCCACAGCACAGCCCAGAGGGACAGCATGGAAGGACGTCTCTCGACCTTCGGCAACAGCCAGGGAGCTGGTGCTCGAGCACAGCCACACTTCACTGGCTCCCGTTTATGTCAGTAATGTGGCAAAACTGGCCTGACCCTTGGGATCACAGCTTCTCTGGAGCAGGGGGACAGACTCACTGACCTCTGCAGCCCTGTTCACACGTACTTCTCTAAATTTCCGCACTGAAGAATGCACTACTTGTTTCACGTCCCCAAATAGCCAGTTGTATTTCACATACATTGTAGACCCTCTGCAACTGAGTGGCCCCTTGAATAATGACACCTTGACACCTGACAATAAACCCCCTTGAACAATCCTTCCAAAAACACTTTCTCTCTGACAACCACTGCTTGGCTCCCTGCACTGTGTTTTGGAAGGTGGCAAATGAGGCAAGCCAGCTATTTGTTTAATGTCTCTGAGCCAGAGGAGGAAAGAAGTTCGCCAAGCTTTGCTATGGTGAGTGGCAGGCAAGAACTGAGCCTCCAGCTGGTGTGGGTTTTTTTTGTTGTTGTTTTTTTTTTTCTGTCTTCCTCGGAGATAAGGTGAGAGAATAGAAATAAGTGGATCCTGCATGCTCAATTTAATGACACTAATTGTATCAGCCGTTTCAGAAAACAAGCAAGGCTATTGGTAATGTTTGGCATTTTGGTTCAATTTCTAGGTTTATGCAGGCCACATTCCTCCAACTCTCACTTAAACAAGCATTACACGGACGGGTGATTCCTCTGAGTTTACTCCTCCCACAGTGGGGAGCTGCTGGAGGGATGTCTGTGTGGGACCTACCCCAGAGACGGTGAGTGAATTCCTTAGGAGTGGAAGCTTGGCTCACATTTCGGGTGAGAAGCTATCTGCGTGTTGCTGGACACAACAGCTCAGTCCAAACGAGGACTGCTGTACCCTCCAGCGACAGCGTGCACATTTTTAAAACACAAACATCCAGAAATGCAGGCCAGACCCAAAGCTCTCTCGTCAGAAATTAATTTTGGAAGCAAACTTTCAAGTGCCTTTAGCTCTCAGTAAGATTTTTGCTGTGTGGCTTCCAGCTGAACAGTGCAAAAATTACTGAGAATTTTTGGTGATGTATTTTAACCAATCACAGGAGCCCAGGACTTGGGATAAGTGTGCTTCTTTTCTTGTAAATATAAATGAACACAGCTTTCTCTCACCATGCATGTGTGCTAGCAGCCTTTAAGTGATTCTAACAAGTTTGCAGCACCAGCTACATAGGAGTCTGCCCTACAAGCGCAGGAGAAGAGACTCAGCAGTGCGGGTGATGGAAAAGAAGAAGGGTTGTACAACGTTACTCACCACTAGAGGAATGGAGCAGATGACCACTACCAGGGAAGTGGCAATGAGCAGAATAACCATCTGGATCTCTGCTCCAGCCATCCGACGGAAGCTCCGGCGCCTGCGAAAGTCTGATAAGCGGCTGGAGGTCGTGTCTGTCCCCAAGGACGTGCGCCGCATGAACTGGCGGTGCATGCGAATGAGGGCCACGCACACCAGGATGTTGCAGATCACAGTGACCATGATCAGGAAGGAGCTGAAGCCAGCATACATATAGGAATATGCTGCATGGGTGGCCTCCTTTGTTCGCCAGTCTATGAAACACCAAGTGTAAGGGTACTGCAGGGTAGATTTGCCGAGCCCCATGCTGGGGAGGGCACAGAACAGCACGTTGGAAGCGTAGATGGCAAAGAGTGTGAGCCCTGCCAGCTTCTTGTCTACATAATGGTTGTAGAAGTAGGCATGGTTGATGGCCAGGTACCTCTCTATAGACATGGCACAGATAATGCTGAGGCCAGACAGTCCAAAGAAGAGGAGGATGAAGGAGCTGTACTCACACAGCGCCTCTCCTCCTGGCCACTGGTTCTGCAGGTAAGTGGCGATAGTGACCGGACTCACCAGGCAGGTCCCCAAGAGATCAGTGACTGCTAGCCCGCAGACCAGCGTGTAGAAAGTGGTCTCCTTCTGCTCCTTCCTGGACTTGCAGAGCACCACGATGGCTATGAGGTTGCCCACCACGCCAAAGATGAACATGACGGTGGGGATGGTGGGGGGCTTCCCAGGCTCAGCCCCGCTGGCAGTCCCGTTGGCAGAGCCATTGGCAGGTGGCATGATGGTGGGACTGAAGGACATGATGCCCACGCTGGTGCTGGGAAGACGAGTGAAGGCAAGAGCCGGTCCAAAAAAGAGAGTCAGAGTAAGGGAAAGGGGTGTTCTAATGCAAAAATAAAGTCAACTGAGGAAGGAA
>NW_008588351.1:0-589 GCF_000691845.1 Merops nubicus
CATCCAGGTGTGAGAGGCAGGGCTTTGGACCCAAACAGCCCTGTGAGGGCTCTGAAGTGCTGAAAACTCTCAGCTGCTGTCCCTCAGCGCTGGTGCCTTCCCGGGAGCCCGGCGGTGGGCTGGATGGAGCTGGGTGGGAGCGTGGGCCCGGCGAGCGGCGGGCCCCGAGACGAGGAGGAGCCGGCTCAGAGCTCCACATGTGTCCTGCACTCTGCCTTCACAGAACACAGGGGTTTGCAGTAGCTGTCTGTGAACTTTGTGCTTCCTCAGGTTACGTACATCTGAAATAGGCTTCTCCTGCCCCACAGTGATGACAGAGATGGGGCTGGATACCCCGACTTCTGGCGTAGGGCTGCTCTCCTTACCTACAGTCTCTGCACCCTGTGTCTCCGGCTCTTCCATTAGCTGAAGAATGCTCTCTCACTTCTGGTGCAGTCCCTGCCCCGGAGCAGAAGCCTGGGATCCTGCTGTGGAGTCCCTCTGCACAGGGCAGGGGCTGGGGCTTCTGCCCGTCCTGAGGCCACCAGGCTGGCCCCGGTGCCCATGGGCAGCAGCAGGCTCCCTGTGCTCCGAACCTGAGGAGGCAGCA
>NW_008588351.1:623-1872 GCF_000691845.1 Merops nubicus
CACCCGTGCCTCGCCCTAGCAGGAGGGTCACCAGTGCTCTCTGGGACCTCACGCCAGGGCTGTCCCGTGGGGACCGCGCCGGCCGGGCCGTGTCGCCGTCCCTGGGGCGCTGGGTGTACGTGTCTCTGGAAGGGAGGAGCTGGGCAGTCTTTAAATGGAGGCTTTTTTTCATTAACTTGATTAATTTCTGGAGTAAATTATTTTAACCAACACACCAGTTCCTGTTTAATCTGCACTAGATGTAGGATCAGACAGACTTGTTTTCTTCAGAAAGCCTATTTCCTGTGCGCTCCCTGCAGCTGAAGAAATGGTTTGTAGCAAAGTTACTGGTTTACCTTCCCTTATGAATGAGGACTTGCTCTGTTTTGATTCAAGCTGATAGCTTGAGACTTTGTGCAGAAAGCAACCCTTTCTAAAAGCAGAAAACCCTCGAACCCAACACAGGATTTTTCATGGAGATGCCCAGATGACAGAGTTTAATTAAGATGGGAGAACACAGCTGCCAGCTCGTTCAAGTCAGCTGAACACTGGTGCCTTGGGAGTTGGAGCTGGTTTCAAAACCATGTCCAGCATGTCAGGGACAGGGGTGTCCCAGCTGTGATCCAGTAACACCCACCCCCCCCAGGACAGCTTGGAAGAAAGGACTACCCCTGCCTGTCACCAGTGGCCTCTGCCATCCCTTCCCAGCCCGCCGGGACGTGCAGGGTGACCGGGGCCTGTGCAGCTCACCGGGCTGTGACAGGAGAGGGTTCCAGTACTGCAGTGCTCCAGGGATTTCCAGAGACACCATCTGAAGGAGGTGGGTTCCAACTCGTGGTGTTCCCCTGGAGCTGGTCCGTGAGTGCCTGCTGGTGGTGGTGGTGCAGCCCTGGGCACACGCAGGGGCCTTCTGGTGCTGCACGTGGTACTGTCAGGAAGGCAAGAGGCCTGGCTGATGAGCGCCCCGTGCCGTGGAGGCACTGCCAGGGGTGTCCTGCCCTTGTCTCACCTGAAGGGTCGAGGCGAGTCCCCGAGCAGGGCAGAGCTGCTGTGGGCAGGGTCCCCGGCACGCTCGGGGTGCCGTAACCTCGGACGGGCAATCAGCTTTCTGCACTCTGCAGCGGTTGCATCTGAATTTGTGAATGGCTTTATTTGATCCAAAACTTCATTTTTTGACTACGAATAAGCACTTGGCTCCAGAAGAGCTTTCCTGGCTTTGGACACAGCGCGTGGCAGCCGGGCCGCTGGCTCGTGCGGTGGCGCCGCGGCG
>NW_008588352.1:0-460 GCF_000691845.1 Merops nubicus
AGGGCTGACACGGGGAAATCCCGACGGGTGCCATATTTTTAAAAGACAAAATAAATAATCAAAGAAACAAAAAACACCGAACAATCACACACCAAAACTAAACAAACAAGCCTCTGATCAATAACACAAACAAAAAAATCCTCCTAAATATTTATCTTCAGCTTGTTTGTTTTTTTTTGTTTTTTCGTTTCCCCAGTCGTGCCCCGTCTTTGCTCACCCTCGCGCAGTGTTTGTAAAATAGCATTAAAGATTTATGCGATCCCTTTGGCTGGAGGGAGTAGGCGTGACCACGTCCTGAAAGTGTCCCGATTACAGCCATGACACCAACATCTGTGCTGGGAGGGGAGAAAAGCATCTCTTTCGTAGCCTGAGGCTCAACTGCGGGATCGCTATCCACAGAGGGGAGGCAGGTGGCAAAATGACGGGGGTGGGGGTGTTAAAACAAGGCCTTTCCAGCAAG
>NW_008588353.1:0-11233 GCF_000691845.1 Merops nubicus
CACGGAGAGGCTGAGGGAGCTCAGCTCGTCCTCCTGAATCCCACCCTGGCAAGATGGGCACGGTGCTGACGTGGGTCTGGGGAGATGGGTCCCTTCTCCTCTCCCTCCTCTTTTTCCCCCAGCCCCCCGAGGACCCCCCTTCCCACCTGTGTGTGTGTGTGTGTGTGTGTGTGCTCGAGGGAAATCGGGCATGGGGTGGGCACAGCCCCCTCCTCCCCAGCCCCTTGGTGCAGGCAGGGTCTGGTCTGCAAAGCACAAACTTTGGGTTTTTTGGTCTTCTCCACCATACCCTGGCTGGGTGGGCTCCCGCAGCCCTGGGCAGGGGCACAGCAGAGGGTGGTGGGACAGCGATGGTGCCACTGAGCTGGGCCTGAGCTGCACGTAGGGAAGTGGTGCCCACGCTGGCGCTCCAGAGGTTGTTGGCATCTCGAGGGGTTGGTTTGGAAGCAGGACAAGCAGCCTCCTGAGTGGGACAGGGGAGGACAAGCAGCTCCCTGGCACCCACCCAGCTGCCCGTGCTGCTGGTGCCCAGCACTGGGGCAGAGGAGCATTTCCACACCTCTCACTGCTGCTGTTGTGGTGGGCACAAGGGTCTGCTGGAAGAGGGGGAGCAAAGCTGGTGCCACGGGAGACAGCCGAGGCCCTGTGGGTTTGGGAGGACCACTGTGCACCACTCCAGCCCAGCTCACTGCCAACCAGGGGCTGAGGAGATGCCAGCTCAGGCTCCAGGCATCCCCCGGGCACGCAGTCAGCTTGGCCAAGGCAAACTTTGGTTCTTCTTTTTTTCTCCTCTCTCTTTTTTTTGGAAATAAATGAAACCCCTCGACTTGTTGGTGTTTTTACAGCTCTGGTGTGGTTCCCACCTGTCTGACCGTGTGTCGACCTTTGTACCATTGGCAATAAACCATTAAAAGTGACTTTCCCACGAGCCCTGCCTGGCCCAGCTCTTTGTCTTGTGGCAGGGGGGTGCTGGTGGCTCTGACAGGTGAAGGATGAGGAGCACCCAGGGATTGATCCAGAGGGCAGGACAGACTCCCCCCCTCCACACAGGGGTCCCAGGGTGCTCCAGCCTTGCTCAGGGGGGAGCAGACCCTGAGCCTGGGCTGGGAGGCTGCTGCCCACCAGGCGGGGGCTGGTGCCACCACTGTGGGGAGTTTGAAGGGCAGGCGTGCAGCTGGGTGCCAGCCCAGCAGAGCCCAGCACGAAGCACACGCTGCCTCCAGCTGCTGCAGGCTGTAGCTTTAATAGGACTGATTTTTATTTTTTAATATACATATATAGGTATTTAAATAAATTTCTTATTTAACAGTTAGTATCAGCCAGCCAGGAGCCACGTGGTAAGATGGTCCCTGGCGTGGGGTCTTCCACTTCTGCTTGCTCACACACACACACATACATGTGGGGAGAACCCCCCTCATACACTCACTGGGAGAGGAACATCACAGCAAAGGGGCTTGGGGACAGAGATTTGCTGTCCCTTAGGCCCTGGGCTCCTCCCAGGCCCATGCTGGGCCTCCTCCCTGCTTCCAAGACCACAAGGCTCTCAGTGGCCCAGCCTGAGCAGGGTGGTGGGACCAGATAACATCTAGAGATCCCTTCAACCTCAGCCATTCTGGAGCTCTGAGGCTGCCCTAGCTATTTCTGGTGCCATCCTCATCCCTCCGTCAGGAGAGGGTCTCCTTGTGGGAGCTGCCCTCAAGCAGCCCAAGCCTGGTGTCAGACAGAGCCAGGAGGAACAGGCAGGGTTCCTGAACTCCATCCCACCTATGCACACCTGAGCTCCTGAGCAGAGAAAGCCATGGCTGGTGCCCTGAAGGTCATCCTCACCTCTGCCCTGCAACTCCCCCGACCCTGAGCAAGGGACACGCTGCTGTCAGGAGCAGCCCTGGACAGATCCTGCCCTTCCCTTCCAATATTCAAGTCATCTCAGCCACCATGGCCACCTGGTGCCTACTGCCCTCAGGGCCAGGCTCTGCTCTTCACTCACCACTGAGATCCTGCTGACTTGGAACAGACCTACAGGAAAAACAGACACCCCAAACTCCACGTATGAAACGGAGAAGGAGGAACCACAAAACACAAGATTCCTCCATGAGGGTTGCAGTGGAGGGGGCAAAAACCAGTGGCCTGTGAAAAGGGTCCCCTGCACCCAGGCTTCCCCAACAGGTCCTCTTCTCCCACACAGAAATCTCTGGGTAGAAGGAGGAATTTGTGCCTCTGTTGAAGATTTCTGGGTGCTGTGCTCATGCCAACGTGATGCAGGCCTGACCTGACGTGCTGCAGAGTCAGGAGGTGCAGTCAGGTGGGGGAAAAGAGCACCCCACCAGGGCTGGGCATGCAGCACCTAGGCAGCAGAGCCAAGGTCCAGCTCAGGATTCTGCCCATGGCACTGTGGGAGCCTTGCCTGGGTCCAAAAGCACCAACGTACCTCACCTAGAAGAATTTGGCCCCTTGGTTAAGTGGTGATAGCCAGCTGAGGAACTTCTCTCTGCAGACCAGCTGCTAGGTGGGAGATGAGCAACAGTGAGGGAAGCAGGAAGAGAAGAGGACAGAAAACAAGACCCAGAGATGGGGCAGTGCCCTGCCAACAGGGATGTGCTGAGAAAGGCTCCCAGGGAGCAATCTGGGGAGCTTCTGCAGGAATCTCCAGCACTCCCCAAGTCCACAAACACCAGACACATGTGCCCTGGGGAGCTAGAAGAGGACATCTCCCTGGAAGGGATCCCCGAGCTCCTCTTTAGCTCTGAGTTGTGACTAGAAACACTGGTACAGTCACACCCCCCTGCCTAAGGGCCAGGAATAAAGGGACAACATGAGGGAGAAGGTCAAGGGCCAAAAGAGAGAGATGTAGTTTTGCAGCCTACAAAGACCCAGGAGAAGAGCAGAGCAGGAGGACAAGGGACAGCTGCACTGGAGAAGTGGTGTCCCTAAAGGTGACCACGTAAACATAAAGGTCCCATTTGTGTCCCATAAAGGTGACCATGGGACACGACAGGGTGGGAGAGCAAGACTGGAGTGCACTGCTGAGCATGTGCCTCTCTTGGCACTGGAAAACAGGTCTGGCCAGTGCTGGCCCTCTCTGAAAATGTCTCTGGAAGCATGGTGGAAAGCTGAGCACTGGGTAGGAAGGAGACTTGCTGTTTTTACACTGCCCCACCTGTGGACACAGGAGTGGTAGGACTGTTGGGAAGCCTTCTGCCCCTCGATGGCTCCACAGGGTGCTCCACAGGCACCAGGCACCCAGGGTCCTCCAGCTGCACCAGGCAAGGTCTGACATGATGCCTTCTGCAGAACGTGGACCATAAAGCCATGGCAGCTGGTTTTTTTTTGAAAGCTAAAGAGAGAATTAGTTTCTTCATGCACCTGAGCAAAGCCCAGAGCAGGAGCAGAGTAATTTTAGAACTGTCATTGCCAGGTCACCTGCAGGGACTGGCACAGTGTGGCACCAAGGTGAAGGACATGGGGAGCCTCTGTTAGGATGCACCAACCTGGTGACCCCTTCCCACCACGGGCTTGAAGCAAGCAGCCCTCCTGGTCTCTCACTTCAGAGCAACTCTGGTGAGAGCACCCAGGGCCTCAGCAGCCCCACCCTCCCTGGGGAAGGTGCAAGAGGGACAGAAAGGTGAGAAGAGTTAGGAGAAACAGAGTGAAGAGGGGAGGGAGCAGGGGGGCAACACCCACCCACCCCTGTGCCTGGCCCTTTCACAGGCTTCCTGACCAAGAAAGCACCAGCATGGCCACCCACCACAGACCAAGGGGGAAGTTTTCCTGGAGGGGAGGCGGGTCTGGCCCCACAAACCCCAGATGTAGCTGGGGGTGCTCAGCAAAGGCCCCTCCTGCTCCACGCCCATCGCGCGACGTCCCCGCCCGCTCGGGGAGTGCCTCACTTCTGGTGCCCCCTGAGCAGATTCCTCGATTGAAGGTGCTTTTCCTGGCAGGGGGAGAAGGGGGGATGGGGCAGGGCTGGGGGGCCGTGGCAGTCAGCACTCGTTTGCCCTCTCTGGGAAGAAGATCTCTCGGCAGCGCTGGACGGTTTCCTGGGGGCACTGCACGCTGTGCCCCACCGTGCGTGGGTCGTCGTAGATCTCGTAATCGTTCCCTCCCTGCAGGGAGAGAGTCAGCAGGGTCTCACCTGAGCATCCTCATCCTCAACCCACATCTCTGTCCTTCCTGGGAGGAGCTGGGAGGGCGAGGACCTGCTGGGAAGGTGCTGCCAGGGCTTTGCTGGCCCAAGGAAGCAGAAGAGCTCTGCTCTCTGCCTCTCGCCTCCCCTCATTTTGTGCCAGAATTGGAGCACAGAAAGGATGGGGAAGGTCCCAAATCATCAAAACTTGTCCAGGAGCCTGGGGTTAACCCCTGCCTGTGGAGAGGCTACCAGGTGGAATGGACACATATAGGGGGGCAAAGGTTGCCAGCATCTGGAAAGAGCTGAGGGGATGGCCAAGGTGGTCTACAGCAGCAATGAAACATCACCTTCCAGCACTCTAGAGCAAAGCCCTCTCCTACCTGCCAGGGACTCATGTTTGGGTCCTGTGGGCTGCAGGAGTCACTGCCCCCCTTCCCAAGGGTGCCATGAGGAGGAAAAAATGTGCTTTGGTGAACCTGCTCCTAAGCATGGTGAGTCCAGGGCAATTTCCCAACAACCCAGTGGACCTGTACCATCAAAAGCCTGCTGCAAACCCCTGCTGCAGGGGAGCACCTCTTCCCCTCCCACTGCCACAGAGGGACCCAGGCCGTGGGACCCATCTTGGGGAAGCTCCACGTGGGAAAGAGAGCAGCCACGTGTGGGGAGAGCAGGACATACTCACAGGGGTTGTCTCATTCCCAAAGAAGTGGATGGTGTCAAATCTCTCACTGTCGAGCACGTTGAGGCAGTAGCGCTTGTCCCAGCCCTCTGGGAAGACATCAAAGCTGATCATGCCACCTGCCAGCAGAAGGGAGGGCATCAGGACACGCTGGTGGCAGCCAGCAGGCTGTCCCCCCCAGCCCTGGAACAGGCAGGAGGAAGGGAGAGGGCTGGATATTCGTGGGAAGCCCTCACCCCAAAGAGCAGCCAAGCACCAGCTCTGCCTCGGGGTGCCCCGCCGGCATGTGGCTGGTGGGCGAGGCTGTGCTCATCGTGAAACACTGCGGGGGATGTGGCTGGTGGCAGAGTCTGTTCCCATGGCAACAGGCTGGGGTGACATCAGCACAGCTCTGGTGACATCAGCACAGCTCCCTGCCCGCTGCCAGGCGAGCAGGAGCTGCAGGGGGAGATCCCAAGGGATCTGTTAGGGGGGATCTGGGGTCACGCTCTGCAGACGGCATCAGCGCCTCGTGTGTCCTGACAGTGCACAAGGAGAGTGGCACCGAGCCCCTGCCAGGCTCCTGCCCACACCTCATGGCTCTCCCAAAACCACTCCTGATGCTCCTCAACCCTGCAGGGCCCAGCAGCTCCCAGCACCCTGCACACACAAAGCAAACCCCACGTGCTGCCCACGCTCTGCATGGAACCACTGGCACCGTCAGGGCACCACCCTGCCCTGTCCCCTCCTGCCACACGAGTCAAGGGTGTGCTGCCAACCCCTGGAGTGGCACCCAGGCAGGCAGGGGAAGCTGACAGAGGTGAGGGAGCTGCTTCAGAGAGCAGTGGACACCCACAGCCACCCAAGGGTAACCAACTCCCCAAGCCCCTGCTCTTAGATGGGGCAGAGTTTGCCCCAGCTCTGCCCTGCTTTTTTTGGTGGTGCTGAGGCAGCAGCTCCCCCACCCTCTCAAGCTGCCTGGCTGTGTGCTGCAGAGCCAGACCTTTGTCCCAGCACCAAAACAAGTGACATGCTCCTCCCAAAACAGAGCCTGTGACTTAGGGCAGAAGGATGTTTGGAGCCAGGAATGGGGATTTCAGCTGCGACGTGTGTCCTGCTGCCAGTTCAGGTCTCTGCTCCTCTCAGTTTCAAGGGGACCCTCTGCTTCTCCAGGCAATATACTGGGCCACCAGCAGTCCTGGAGTTTCATACTCTCATTCTTCATTAATTGTAACCCCACCTCTCTTAGGAAGGGGGTGAGTGGACAGGTACCCTAGGGGGATGTTCTCTGCTGCAGGGGAGGCACTGGATCAAACATCCATGTCCTGGTGCCTCTTCTCCCGGGCTGGTTGAGGTGTCCTCATTGGTTGGGGGATCCCAAACCAATCCTCCCTGGAGCCTGAGGAGCTGGGGATGGAGCCTGTGTGTCCAGCTCAGGACAGGATACCCCAGGCAGGGCACTGACAGATGGCAGCAAGCACCACTAAGCTCAGGGATGGGGATGCCCCTGGGCTCCCAGCAGAAGCCAGCATCAGAGCAGGAGCTAAACTTGGTCAACCTCATTAAAATCCTTCTTAGTTTTGTATCCAAAGCCATTTACCTGTTAAAATCACTCCATTTCACTGTGTTCTGGCCTTTTAAACAGCTGGGCAGCAAGCAGGTGCTCCTGATGCCAGCTGGAGAAGGTAGGACACCAAACAGAGAAGAGGTGGAGGACAGGCAGCACTGTCCCTCACCTAGGCAGAGGATGGGGCTGGGGGGCTGCAGGGAGATCTCCTACCACCTCTGGGGCTCGTGTCTTCCACAGCCTGGGACAAGGCACTCAGAGCTGGCTTGGCAGAGCCCCATTTCCACCTGTCCCTGGTTTTAGGTGCCTGACCTGAGACACCCTGAGTTTTCTCTGTGGAGGAGCAGGAGCCCCACAGTTCCCCTGGTCTTCTTGCTTTCACACCACAGGCCAGGGCTCTTCGTGGTGGCTTCCCAAAGTCAGAAGAGAGAGGCCCATTGTTCTGCTCTCATCCCCCAGGCCTGTGGGGACCTTGCCCTTCTCTGCTGTGACACACGGTGTGTGCCAGAGCTGTGGGCAGAACAGGGTGCCCCTGGTGGGGTGCTGAAGGGAGGGGAGGCTCTCAGGAGGAAAGCCCCGGGAGGACCAGACCCTGGGGTGTCACCTGCTGCCTCCCAGTCCCATCACCCCCTTGCCCTGTGGCTAGGTTGCCTCATGGCATCTTCCCATCTCACACGTAGCCAGCGCTTTGCTTCAGCCTCACCACACACCCACACACAGAGCCTCATCTTCCTCCCTGTCCTGGCCAGACCCCCAGGATTGTTCAAGCCCCTCCTTTGGTTCTTCACCTTCAGCAGGCTGGCTGTAAGAGCTTACCCCCACCCCAAGCAGTGGCCCTGCAGAAGGCCATGACCTAGAGCTCCAAGCTCCCTGCCTCTTGGCAGCTCTTCCTCTAGGAAGAAAAACATTTCCCTGGTAGCCAACCCTTCCAAAATCCTAGAGCTGAAATATGTCTGACACTCCTGTCTCCCATACACCACGGTGTTCCCAGAGAGGGCTGTCTGTGCCTGGAGCTCTGCTGGCCACCCTGCTGCTGATGCTGGAGCCAGGACAGAGCTCCTGGGCAGGGATGGGCTCTGCAGAGCAAACTGGGGTTCAGGCAGGGATCACATCAGTGGACAGAACCCCCCGTGTCTGGCTGATCCCCAGGGAGGCTCATCTGCAGCAGGGTTTGTCCTCTGCTGTGGGTGCCAACATGATGCCCCCATGGCAGCTCTCCAGGAACAGAAGCTCCTCGTGCTCTTAACAGGGTCTTCAGACCCTTGGAGGGCACAGCCAGGATTCCCACTCCCCTTCCCAGAATTTTACAGGAAGCACAATGAAGAGGCCAGGGCAGAGCCAGGGAACCCCCCTGCTCACCTCGAGAGAAGCGCAGCCCTTTGCCAGCAAACTCCCTCTGCAAGGCTGCCACAAACTTCTCCCGGATCCGCTCCTTCTGCAGGGGAGGAGGAGGAGGGAAGGGGAGGAAGGAAGGGTCAGAGCACTCCATGTTGACACTCTACCCAAAGCCACCACGTTGCGGTCTGCTGGGCAGCTCTGGCTTATCACATTTCCCCTTCCCACCTGCCCCTGGTGCAATGCCAGCGAGCCCAGTCCTGCCCACTGGCTGCACAGAGCAGCACCAGCTCAGGGCAGCACCACTCCCAGTCCTTCCTCGGCAAGGAAATGCAACTTTGCTTTGATTTCTCAGAAGCCCAGTTCATAACCCAAAGTCTTCAGCTTAAAAAGTCTTGCAAAGCCTTGAAAAGTCTCTCAACCCCAAGACTGTCCCCAGCCCCCTGCCCAGCAAGGAGTAAACTGCCTGGGGCATGGGCCAAGCACTCCAGAGATCTGCCCAGCAGATACTCTGTGAGCCTTCTAGTCTGGAAGACCCAGCAGTTCCAGCTCTGTTGGGGCTGGGGAAGCAGGGAAGAAAAGGCAGCTGCTGGGAAAATCTGGAAGGATGGTGCAACCAGAGAAGTTTAGGTCTCTCTGAGGTTTTCAGTGCAGTTCTATCTTTGGTTACTATAAACGAGGAGACACCCTGTTAAATAAGCGCCTCATTCTCTGGGGCTCTTCCACAAAGAACCCTGCAGGCCACCTTGTTGCATCAGTGATCCCCAATGACATAAAATTCATCCATCCATCTGTCTCCCCTTGGGTTTCTGCCCCCCAGGCCTGTTTCCACATGTTGTCCCAGCGCACAGCTTAGAGCCGGGCTCCTTTCTCCTGGGGAAGGGGGGAAGCAAGGAGGACCTGAGATCCGTGGTGACCCAAAACCAGCAGAGGGGAGGGAGAGGCCAAGCCTGGCCTCTGTACCTTGTCCAGCTCGGAGAACTCGACTCTCTCCTCAGGGGTGCAGCTCCTTCCAATGGGGGAGATGTTCAGCATCCCGTTGCGAAACTCGATGAAGGTCCCTCTGTGGGTGGGCAAAGGCACAAGGACACCAGGGCAGGGTGAGAGAAATGAACCTTGCCAGGGGAATGGCTGCTCAGTGAATGTGATAACTGCAAGGACAGTGCCTGGTGAGGCTCTGGCAGCTCCACCCCTGGAGGCTTTTAAGGAGTGTCCACTGTGGCAGGCTGGGTGAAGCCTGCAATAGGTTGATGGAACTGCTGGCCAGTGTGACTTGCTGCTGATGTCCAGCAGCAGGCTGCTGAGCAGCCAGGACCTCTCTTTGCTCTGCCCCCTGTTTCTCAGAGTCTGAGGGGAAAACTTTGCCCCTCCTGCCTTGTAGCAGGGTGAAGAACAGCCTGGGGAGTGGACACACGGGCAGCCAAGCCTGCAGCCCGGGAGCAGCATCTCTGCAGCACCAAGGGTTTGGTGGCTCCTGCCCAGGCCAAGACCTGGGAGATGTGGGTTAAAGTCCTTGTTTTGCTAGAAATCCTGTGAGCTTAAACCCACCCCTGGGAGCTGAACCTTCACCAGGCTGTTGGGCAAGCAGACAGCAGTGAGGTCAGCCTGGAGGGTTCTGGGTGCCAGCCTACACTTCTGGGGACCCGTGCAGCCAGCAGTCCTGCTGCAAGGAGCCACCCTGGCCCCTCTCACCAGTCCTCTTGTTGCCACATGGTGACTCACATCAGCCAACTACTCTGGGTTGTAGTTTAGCCACTCTGACCAGCTGAGTCCTGAGCAGGCAGCTCGCCTGCTCCAGCTCACTGTGCAAACACACAGGGAGGGCAGGAACCAACCCAGCAGAGAGAGGGGAGGGCAGAGCCACTGCTGCCAACAGCACTGCTGGCTCTCACCAGCCTCAGGGCTTTGTGAAAGCACTGCTCTGAGGGGTGGTTCCACACTGCACCCAGGCTGGTGTAACTGGTGCCTCTGGAAAGAGGTCCTCCTGCTGTCCCCTGCCACCTTCATGCCACTGTGATGGCAGAGTAAGCCACTCCAGTGGGAAACTATCCTTCTCCTTCAGAGGAGCTGCACCAACCCAGCTCACCCTGTGGCTGCCAGATCTTGGGGGAGGAGCAGACAGGAACCTGTGGTCAGGGGTAGAGCAGGGCCAGCCCTATCACCCAGGGCACCAAGCAGCACTGGGTTAGAAACCATGTGAAACTGTGCTCAGGGGCTGGACCTGCTGTCTGAAGAGCCATTGTCTGCTTGGAAACTCAGATGAGCAATGATGCCTGATGCCCTGACCAGGACAAGTTGGTACTATTGTCCTGAATGAGCTGCAGGCAGTGGCTGTGCCCTGATGCACACTGTGGCTGTGCCCTGATGCACACTGTGGCTGTGCCCTGCTTCCCAGGGAGGAAAATTTGAGGGGCAAAAGAGCAGGCACTATGCTCAAAACCAGTGCAGACTCCAGGACAAAGCCCTCCCATTATTCACCCACAGAGACCAGCTCGGTGGGACAAAGATCCTGCACAGGGTCTCTAGATGCTAAGACCTGGAGCACAAGTAGCTCAGCTGCTCTGAGGAAAGCTCTGGAGCCCAGAGCTTTCTAATCAGTGATGTGACTGCCATCCACGTGGGCTTGGGCTGTTACCGTTTCTTGGGCAGCTTCAGCAGAGCCATGTAGTTGAGACAGAAGTTGATTAGATCCTGCAGCAGCTCTTCCCCCAGGTGGTCTTGGATGGCCTGTGGGAGGAGAAAAGGGAGTGAGGAAGATGCTTGACTTCTCCAGGTCTTGTTCTAGGGTGGGCTTCATGGGGAGTGGAACGTGCAGATTTGGGATTTAGGGAGAAGAGGCTGCTCATCTGCCCAGGGCCAGCACGGGCAGGGCACAGGGGCTACACAGGGGTGAGGAAGAAGAGCTGCACCTACCTGCTTGGAGACCAGCTGCCCATTCTTGTACTGCACCGTGCCGTTCTCTGCAAAGACGTAGTCAAACTTATCGATGACTGAGGGGGGAGGAAACAAAAGAGGGAACGTGAGTGGGGCGTGGGAAAAGGGCCCAAAAGGACTGGGCTCAGGGCTGAGAGAAGCACCCCCCCGGGGCCTTAGCACCGTGCTTTCCACACCTCTCGTGCTCTGCAAAGGGCCACCAACCCTCCTTGCTCCCTGCAAAGCTGTCGAGGAGATTATCTGCTGCTCACAGGGGGGGAGCTGACGCACACAGGGGGAAATGACCTGACCGAGGTCACGGGCTGAATCAGTGGCAGAATGAAGATAAGGGCTCCAAAATGTCAGGCTTTCAACCATGTGCGTGTTCCTCCTCTCTCTATCCTCCACTCCCCGCTGCCAGGGTGCCGGGGCGATGCAGTTCCCGGTTATCTAACTCCAGCCCCAGCAGGGAATTCCTCCTTCCCTGCGCTGGGGAGCAGGAGGGGGCAGAGCTGGGAGCCCAGCCGCGCTCGGCATCCATGCCAGAGAGGGAAAACACGGTGGGGACAGCTGGGGCCGCCCCTCGCCCTCCCACTCCCTGCTCCGCCCGAGGGCGCTGAGGAAGATCCCGGAG
>NW_008588354.1:0-769 GCF_000691845.1 Merops nubicus
TTAGTAATATAAATTCACTAGAACAACATTATAACTCTGTCACTGACAGCCGAGCAAAGGTTTCCCAAGCCAGATGGGAGATTCCTCAAGAGGAGGACCATGAGGGGTTACAGAAATGGGCACACCTAAATGTCGGCATCTTGGGGAGAAGGCCACTTACAAGTGGGCCCAAGAGTGTGGCAAAGTCATGTCACTTGATATGATCAAAAGAATAATTGCCTGATGCTCCAGCACACTCAAAAATGCCTGGTGCCAAATATTGTGAAAGGAGAACTGGGGAGAGGGAGATAGCCAGGACAAGTCTGGCAGGTGGACTACCTTGCCAAGGATGTAAATACATTTGCATAGCAGTAGACCAAAAAAAGCTACTCACCATAGTACTATCTGTACCATATATATAATGACCTTAAACTATGGAATCTCATTACAGATTCAAACTGATAATGGGTCTTATTTTTGAAACCAATTTGTCCAACAATATGCTGAGCAGCATAATATTCAGTGGATTTTTCATATACTATATTATCCACAACCTGCAGGACAACAGGTCTATCAGGGAGATGGAGACTCCCTTGATGTGCATGACTATGCCAAATTTGCACCCTCTAACAGGGAATGAAACTTTGACTTACTGGGAAATTGTCCCAGGTGCAATGGCCCCCTAACAGGCCACTCCAGAGGCTGCTGGCCTAGATCTTTATGCATTAGAATTGATAAAAATAAGTCAAAAATAGATGAGAGGTATTAACACTGGGATAGGAATCCAAAT